>NW_018108205.1:55249-59680 GCF_000183805.2 Loa loa
CCAGCCCTTATCCTCACTGCAACAGCAGAAAAAACCAGAAAAACTAGCATACGGCCTACCCGAAGCTAATTCCATTCAGTCCTCGTTATCTTCGCCAGCATCATCGGCTTCCTCGAAAATATCATCAAAATTATCATCATCGCCGGAAACCCCGGCATTTTCATCCATTTCTGGCACCAAAAAGTATTGCAACGGGTTCGGCCAAAGGTCGTCTTTAATTAACTATAACAAATATCTAATGCATAAACTAGGAGCTAGCAAAATGTCAAGCAACAGTGAAAGTTGATATGTGAAGCATAAATTTCGAATGAGACTATACAATAAGAAAACAATATACGAGAGTGGAGGTGTTCCAATCTTTTTGGAATAACGAGTTAAACTACTGAAACCTACTTCTGCAATTTCGTCGTTACTTGGATCCTGATTATCTGATAGCCAAGCGAAAAATGAACGTGGCGTTGACGTTACATCACCGCCACTCTGACCCTTGGTTTTCACCTTCAAAGAAAGTAGACTGCACTGTAATCGAACATGAAACCACATGAAGATGGAAGCAAACATTTTGAAGAGATGGTACATACTTTATTCAGGAGATCATTGTCTGGCTTCCATTTGATGACAGTCGTGGTACTTGTCGGTTCAAAATCACCGAGGAAGAACTCCTTGACAAGCTGAGTATTTTCAAAGAACGGATTCTCATCAAATGTCAATTTAATCCTATATCCAGACTTGATGTCATCAAACTCTTCCACCTAAAGAAAATTCTAGTGACAACTCACAGGGATGTTATTTTCGAAGTCAACTGTGGATAATGAAAGCTAAACAAATCACATATAAAAACTAAAAAATTTAATAACAATGTTGGATAAAATATTGGAAATAATAACATACTTCAAGATGACAATATTTCAGTTCTCAAGAGATGAAGTTCTCAAACCTAATAATGGACAGAATATCCTGAAGTATAAATTAAAGTCATAGAATTCATGAAAAGACAAACCTCAACTGTAGTAAGATAATGTAAACATTCTTCTTCTTCTTCGTCTAATATCGCACTGATATTTGGATGGTTGACAAACTAAAAAGTTTTAACGAATTCGAATGATTTGCTTTGAATGATGTTTAGGAACCTGGCATTTAGACACCAAAACGTGAACTTCTCAAGACTACATGATGACGAAATGACTTGTTCTCTTCCTAAATTATGTTAACTGAATGGCTGAATAAATTTTGTTCTATTCAGATTAAGGAATTGGAATTTCTACACTACAAATCCTATTTAATGAAATCTGCCAAACAGCATTTCTGTTTCGTCCTTATGCAGTGCTCACTTTCCAGCGCTAGAAATTTCAAACTTTAGTTGTCCTTTGCTGGAACACGCCAGAAGAGAGAATTTGCATTTCAGCTTCGTCACTATCCAGATCTCGTTGTACAGCAATTAGTGGAAGAAAATTCGATCTTCATCAATATACGACGCAAAAATAATCTTAAAAAACTTACTGCAGTGACCCAAAAATTAGGAATGTCGCGAACAAGGTCGTTGCGTTTGTCGAAAAATGGCTTTCGAAGAGAGTTATACTTCTGTTCAACCTTTAAAGAAATGTTTCGAACTTTCAACAAAATTTTAAAAAACTCAAATATAACGCGACATGGAGAACCTATAATGACTAAATGCAATAACTGAACATCACAGAGGCCTATGACATAATTCTACTAAGAAGCTACTATACATGGTCAGTAGAGGCTTAAAACATTGCAATAAGTCATTAAGATGATAAAACGGAGCAACTTTAAGACATACACATTTAAATTTTTTTCAGCAGACCTGCATGTCGACTACTATACAGACGTACTAACGTCAGAATCGTTCTGTACTTGACTTTCGAAGTCATGAGACTTTCAAGGAACTTTTGATGAAGACAAACCATTAAAAGAAAAAAACTATGAGAACTAGCCTTCAATATTTCCTCGCTTGCTTTCTCATTTAGTGAATCTATTTCACTTTGCACTTGATCAATTTGCTCCAGAATTTTCTGTGTGGCAGCATCATAGTCACCCACCTGGAAGCACGAGCAAATTTGGCGCATCATAACGTATGAATGAAACTTGCACTTGTTTTTAAACAAATAATTGACAGGAGTTATGCTATGGAAATACTCGTTGGATGATATGAAATAAATGTGATTCAGTGGCATGCAAAATGAGATGAAGGAAACTGAACGATGATTTCAAGTGACCACTGAAATGCTACAAGAATGACTTTTCTCAAGAAAGCACACACACAATTCATGTAGAAAATCTCAGCGTCATCATATAAGTGTAATCAGCACAGCGAACTGTAATATATCTACCTCATTACATTTATTTGTTTCAGTTATGTCTGAAAAGGCTCCTGAAAAGTTGAGCCGCAATGATTTGAACCACCCGATAATTCTACAAGACCTTCGGAGTTCCTACAAATATGAGGTACTCTGAGAAAATCATATCCTAGTCAAACTAACAGTTTCAGCATTTTCTCTTTGCCCTCCTCCAGAATTAAGAGCTACAGCAATCATTTTTCCATAGGTTTTTCCATAGCCTAACCAAGCTCATAATTTCAATGGATTTGTGTGATATATCTAGAAAAATCCTTGTAAGATGCTCTCTATACTTTTACTCTTGATGAAGAACTAATAAAGGAATGATTCAGACCAATCTACAACGACACCCCAATTATGCCCATACTTAAAAACCATCTAAAACAAAGCTGAATTTCAAACCACCTTCGAGTTATCGCCATTTGTTTCGTTATCTGTCTTGCAGCGCTTCGCTACTGGCTCACCCATTATCACAATGATATTGTTTCTGTTACACCAGGAAAAGAAGTTGAACTAATCGATACAGCCCACTAAAAATATATCGGACAGTGCTAACGCTGTGCCCGAAATCCCTCGCGAGAATCGTCGGTTAGAACGTAATGTCCATGCAGTAAGTAGCAAACATTTGCATATTTTACATCGCACTTCCTAAAGTAATGTCCATTTCGGGCCTTATAGCTTATCCAATTGATATCCAAGATCACTATACAGATGAACGTGAATGTCAGGTGTACAAATAATCCTTTAGCTCTCTCGTAAAAATAAAGCCACATAATTCTGCTCCACACAAAATTACGTACAACGACCCGAACCTTTATCCCCCCATACCCCACTCATCCGACTACGCCCCACTCGCCCTAAAAACACATGTACGAGATTTAATGGAGCCCGCTTTTCTGCTGTGAGACGCATTGCAATAAACTGTTCCGGATGGAGGAAGTGCAAGCGTTGCGCTGCCCAAGAGTGTTGCAAACATTCATCGTAGGAACGGTCAGCTGGTTTGAATCGGGATTCACTCGTTTTCAATTATCCAGACCTCCACGGAAATCAGTTATAAGGTAGCGCCACGTTACGTACCTCAGAAACAATCTGTCTGTCAATACACGCTCGAACCTCCTTCCCCGCCGAGCGATAGAGGAAAGCGAGTCTTTCCCCCGCCTTGAGTATGGCAATGCAGCCTGTGTGTTCAGGAGATATTTTTTTATATCCTGGAACGATTGTTCTGACTACGGTCAAAACCCTTGGCAGTGTCTCAAATGGCGCATGGTTTGGAAAACCCGGAAAACTGTGGGTGGAATGAATGCTTCTGTTTCGTGCAGCTAGGGCGGGATGTTTGTTGGTGTTTTCGTGGAGTCTGTAAGTTAAAGATGGGAATTCCAAAGATCGAATACAGGTCGCATTGTGATCCGGTAAATTTGGGAGTTGAAGTTGGAGTTTAATTCATATAGACGAAAGTGATTTTTAAAAACACCTTTCAAAAATATGCAAATTTTTGAGCGAAGAGTAATAAGGGAAATGGAGGAAACATGAAAATAATATGGCTCAAAGTATTATACGCTGCCGAATAGTCCCATGTGGTTCTGATTATGGATATTAATACTGATTCGTACGCTTGTCGAACAGTGTTATGTAATCAAGTAGCTGCTGAGAAACTGCATATGGTATTCCTTTATGGAGTATTACTATGCATGATGCAGTTTTTGATCTTTGGTTGTGGCAGGTCCCTTTGTAAAAGTAAGCAAGACAATTAAAAGTAAAATCAGGTCGTAGAAGTTAATGAATTTCCAGACACCTTGAAAAGAACTGTTTTGTGCTTCTGATTTGAGATTTAAATGTTTATTCATTTCACCTACGTTCCATTTGTTTGTGTTTAATCACGAAAAGTGCTGCTTATGGCACACTATAATTTACATAATTAAAGAATTTATGAGCAGCTCCAAGGACTCGACAGCGAATATGCAACGTAAAGTAAAACGTGCAGCTGCAGTGGAAGCTTCTAAGGTTATCTACTGTTATCGCATTGTTACTTAGTTACTTGATGAAGCTATTCGAATTATTTGCTTAGAAAGCTATT
>NW_018108205.1:59943-80054 GCF_000183805.2 Loa loa
AAAAGAACTGTTTTAGTTGCTTCTGATTTGAGNTTTAAANGTTTATTCATTTCACCTACGTTCCATTTGTTTCGTGTTTAATCNCGAAAAGTGCTGCTTATGGCACACTATAATTTACATAATTAAAGAATTTATGAGCAGCTCCAAGGACTCGACAGCGAATATGCAACGTAAAGTAAAACGTGCAGCTGCAGTGGAAGCTTCTAAGGTTATCTACTGTTATCGCATTGTTACTTAGTTACTTGATGAAGCTATTTCGAATTATTTGCTTAGAAAAGCTATTTCAACTGATTGCTGTAAAAGTCAAGATTTATTCGGAATCGTGCTGACAAATCGTGATGCTTCACGGTTAATGAGCTTATTCTGTCGTCTAGCTAAAAAGAGAACCCATTTCTTATTCATATCAGTGAGTCGTAAGTTATTTCAGACTGCTAGAAATTTTTGTTCCAGGTACATGAGCAGACTCATCCAGTTATAACGGATGCTTTATATCACTGTCCTCCACCACCTAAACCTCCATTTGCTATGGGAAAAGGTCGGCGCGGGCCAGTTACGCCTCCAAGTCCTAATGAAAGTCGTTTGTTGGCAAATAATGATGTGAGTTCTTCGTTTTTTCTCAACTAACATGAAATGCTCCAGAATACACCAGACAAATATCTCTGGTGTGGCGGTTCTGCAACTAGGCAATTTACGATGTGTTTTTTTAATAATCATTTCAAGTACCATGTTGTATTTAGACATCAAACCAACTAAATACCGGTGGAGATGGACACCTTGCAGCAAATTCTGGTCGTAGTCTTCTAAGCGGATTGGCAAATATTTCAGCAAGTCATCAAATTTCCGCTGATCGGTTAGTGTGTTATTTCTTATATTGATTGTCACAATCAAGAGATGTAATGCAGCAGGAAGAGTAATGCATAGTGGAAAATTTTTTAGGACGATAAGGCGCGGCCCACATACTCCACCATATCCTCCGAAGTCACCCGATTCTCGATCACCATCACCAGTAATCACTGAAAAGCCAGTAAGTGTAAAATCGGTCGCCAAGTCAACAGCACCGAGGGATCGAAGTCCAGTAATTGTCCTACCTACAGTTAATTTGTGTAAACCGAATTATTCCGGTAATACAAGTCTTGGAGGATACCCTGGTCCGTTTTCTTTCATGTTACTTTGTTCTTTTACATAATCATCATGTGCCATATCATGAATTTCCCTTTTATCACTTTGCAATTACTAGTTAAACTGATGTAAAAATTTTGTCGAAGCACGTCATAGAATCATCTGTGAACATGATACAAAATACATTCTATTCTAGTTAGTCAAATCCATTTGTTTGACAGTCACTGAATGCACATATTCTAGGCAGCAGTGGTATACCACAAATGCCTTGTTTCGGTTCCTTACCGGGTTTACATGTGCAGCCATTTCTGATGATGCAGCCGCCCTCAACATCCGCCACTCTGCCTCCGTACATGAATACACAGACGAACAACCATACAACTGGAATTTTTCAAACCTCTGGTTGGTCAGCAGATGCTGGCTTTGGAGTTTGTCCTCCCTTCAGTTACGCTTCATCAGTTCCGAAGTAAGTTTTCTTTTGATATTACAGTGGCATCAGATCGACTCACTGATGACCCGACGAACTTTCCGTTTTTTTTTTTTTTGACATCCATTTACATAAAAGACCTTGTCAACTGTTACCTAATGAACAGTGGCATAGTTCGGGACGTTGAGCCATATTTCAAATGTTTATTCGCTGCGGTATTCATTCTTGAGCTATCGGAACGATTTTTTAGTGCAACTACTGTCAGCATATTAAACAAAAAAGTTACCGCAAGAAGTTTCACATTGGTAACTAAATAACTCACTCGTAGTACTTGTCGTTTATTACAAGATTTTTAAAGATTGTCAACGAATTTTTTATTAAGCCGTTACTTAGGCTCCTAAACTTATTGTGGACATGAGATTTTTCTTTTTGTTTTTTTTTTTTTTCATACAGGATTTCAATCAAAAGTTTTTTTAGCGAACGTGTACTCGGTCCTGAAGTACTTGCCGTTCCTCCACCACCGCCGCCACCTCCACCACCAAATGATATGCGACTAGTGTCACAGTCGAGTTTTTGCGTAAAGAACAGCAACGCGTGTTTTGTTAAAAGCGATCCAAAACCAGGTACATATGATGAAACACTAACATTGATTGAATTGTATGGAAATTACCGCTGTTTTGAATTAAATAAGATTTTGGATTCAATTAAAACGAAGTGAGTATTAACTGAAATCAAACTTTCAAACTATATCTCTCATAAGGTTTTATATGAGCACTGCTTTAATTATTGCATCTATTTCAGAGACTGCTACTGTTATCAAGCCGAAGGGTATACCAATGGCTTTGGATCCGATACTGCTTGATCTCGCTGACCTGTCTCCGAAACCACGAGTTTCTAAGTCAACAAAGCCTTCGCGCTTTCAAAGTGAAAAAAAGAAATTATCCATGAGCAGAGACTCAGTTGTTAAAGAGAGTCGCGGTGCCCCGGACATAAAAAGTAGTGGACAGAAGTGTGGTTTAAAGCTAGGTGGGACTGGAAAAAAGGAAAGTGGTAAAAAGACAAAAGAAGGGGTCAACATGGTTAAAGTTCCAAAACCGTCCGAAAAAATTCAACGTAAAGAATTGGATGGTGTAAGAAATAAGAATCCGAAACCAGTTGCTGATGGTCCACACAAAACCATTCGGGTAACTAATAACTCTCTTGAATCGACGAGAACTGATGGAAAAGTAAGTAAGAACGCATTGGGCAGTGCTTTTCCAGTTGGTGGCACTGATTCGTTAGCAAAAGTTGTGGCTGATGGAAAAATAATGAAAGCAGATAAAAGTAAGACGGATGTTACTATTATCAAAACTGGTGAAATCCAACGATCTGAAGTGAATTTGGAAATTAAGCAGGTAGCAGACAGTGATATACTTGAGAAACAATTGAGTGTCTCTAATTTGGAGGATGGTATGTTTTTCTTTTTCTCGGGAATTTTCGATAACGTTTTACTTTTATTGTACATAATTTTGAATTTGAAACCGATATCCATACTTTTTATGGCGAAACCAGATCATACGCACCGCAACATAGTTCTTGATTTAGATAATTAACACATAAACTATTATTAGTAAGTATTATTTGCAAGAATTTCAGAAGAAAAACCGCATCGAGAAACTGAAGATGTTCGAGGGGTTGAAGAGATGGTTGTGAAAAGGATTCTCTTTGTTCCAGAGGATGATTTGAATGAAGATGAATTGGTGTCATCTACTGATTCTGAAAGAAACCTTACTCCGGATAATGTTTCATTTTCATTAATGTTATTGCAGCCCTATCATTTTTGAATCAGGATAGTTATTTCAATTTAGAAGTAACAAAATTTGTTATAAATTTCATTTAGACTCGGTTTTTCGGAGTCTCTGGGATCTCATCAAATGAAAATCATGAAGATGGAGTTGTTGAACTTGGACCACCAGCTTCTCCAATGCCTGGAGTGTGGTTAGTTTATTAATATTTTGTTTTATGTAATCTCATTATTTGTTGTATTCACTATTTATACGTCTTTTTTCAAAAGATTCATTTTCAGTGCGCTAATGACATGAATTGGATTATTTTACTGTCGAGCTTATATCATATTTTTTTTTTTGTCTTGGAGTTATATATTCTCAGAGTAGTGAACTTTTGTTAATTCTTAAGAAAGCTTACGATGAGGAGAGTAAAAGAGAAATCAGTTTCTTTTTCTTTTTTTTTTATAATACATGATCTTTGAAAAGAAGATTTAGAATAACACAGTTGTGAGCCCGGTATGTTTTCTTGTGCTTCAAAATCAGTCAAAATATTTGAAGTGATTTGGTTATATGACTTCGAAAGATGGTCGACATCAATTACTTATAAATTACTTATAAAGAGTGGAGTAGTTTCATGTCTAAATATCATCTAATAAGTGAACTTGGTATACATAATATGGCTTTATACTCCATAATATAGTTGTAATGCTCCACAAATATACCAATTTATGTTTTCGATTTACTTATATCCAATTTTACTTCTTCTATATTTCTAGTTGGGTGCCTGCCCAGCTCTACCTTTGCTAATAATAGCTTTCATGGAATAACAATTGAAATTTACAGAGATTTGGTCTTCGAATTTGTATTTTGAGCTTAGAAATAATTTCTTCGCAGCTGTTTCAGTGAACGTGAACATTCATCTCCATCAACAAGTGGTTTCACTGATTCTACACCATGTGGTTTATTCAAGCAGGCAACCGCGATAGATGTTGCAGGTTGTTCGAAAACACTGTATGGCAATAAAAGTGTATTACGACATAAAAAGACTCATGATCAGCTGCCTAAGATTTCTGAGAAGGTCCTTTTTTCGAGATGTCTCTTTTATGATACATTTTTGATTACGTGGTGTTTTATTAATACTAATTTTTTTTCTTTGAATAAAAATCTTATTCTGTGAAACTGGAAATGTACTTCAGTTTCGAAAGTATATTCATGTCGTGACGCATCCAAATGGTGGCGCTTCGATGCTTAAGGCAGATTGGTCGAAAATTAAGGACCATTTCAGCGGTTCCGAACTGGATGAGTTTACCATGGAGTTTGTGACATTCGGTTTGGCTGAAGTTAACAGCACACCTGTCTTTGTAATCGCTGTTATTGAAAACGCTGCCGAATACCTTCAGGCAGGAATTATATTTAAAAATTTCAATAGTATCTTCGTGAAGTGTTTTTTGTAATTTTATTAAGGAAACGAAGAATTGCGAGATTACGCGAAAAAAAAGTGAAATTACGCCTGTGGGAACTCAAATTAAGTTTTTTCGGCTTGTTTTGATCTTTGATTTCTTCGCAGAGTAAGGAACTTGATGTCGATTACAGAATGGTTTGGAATATTTTGCCAAGAAATTTCCCCATATGCCGGTAAAGATTGGATCACTTACCAGTAAGCAGTGTGTTAGTACAACGACTGTTTCGGAATATTATAGTCATGTTATGGAGACTTGTCATCATGGAACTTTTAGGTGAGTTAATGAGAATTTGCGACCGGATAATTGTTTTTGAAATGTCTATGGAACCATCCGGAAGTTTTCGTGATGTTTAGTGAGAAATTTGTAGGAAAGACCCCATCAATCGTTACATCACGGTACGAGAAAAACAACTGTTGAGTATAGTCGAAGCGCTACTGGGCGTATGTTCCAGAAGCTTTAAACATTTTGGAGAAACAAAATGCCATGTAATTAGCAGTTAAATACAGATGAAACAAACCACTACCAAATTGACTGCGAGTCGTGTTTCCAAACTATTCCAGAACTACGAAATGTGGTGAGGATAGACTGTCTGGATTAGCTGTTTGTCGTTTTGCTGAACTGTTATATCATTTTAATCATGTCATCATAGTATAGTTTGACTTGAAATTCCCATTTAGATATGGTCCATTGCATTCGCTGAGTCTGGTGGGAACGAGACAGGAAGAATGTGGCAATTATTTCAAAGTTTGCTTTACATCGTATTGTACTGATTTTCTGGTTATTCATTTCTCCGATACTTTTTGTGGCTTTAATTTGGATCATGTATATTTTCAAGGAACTGATTGAGTGGTTGGAAATGTTCCCAATGCTTAAGCTCCTAATGCCTTGGGGTGAATGGTCTGGAGCAGATCTCGAAAGTCCTTCTGATAGTGATGATGGACCCATTTTTTGGGTGCGTCCAGGCGAACAGGTATTTTTCACCAATTATACATGGTAAAAAAAAATCTGTTAAATTAGTGTAGTTTTTTATGTGGTCCTGTGAACTTTATGAAATATTCTTTCACTTCTTTATTGACTGTGTTTCCTGTTTTCTTACTGCTGTTGTAGATGATAAGGACTGATGAGATGAAGGAAGATTTGTCGTCCAGAACTCGAAAGCGAAGCACATCAGTTCGACCGCATGTACCTTCCTACAGGTTCAAAACATTCTTGAATCCTTATCCTTTAATACAACTGCCATTCTTATCAAATGTTTATTGTTGTTAACTTTTTACTAAAAACTAAATTTTTTAGGTGCCGAGAGCCACGTGAGTTCTTTTTCGAAGATCGGACACCGTGTCATGCAGATCATGTAGGTGATGGATTGGAAAGGCGTACAACGGCTGCAGTTGGTGTGCTTCAGTCAATCTATGGACCAACGGAAAAGAAGAAGTAAGGGGATAGCAAATTTTTTTTTCATTTGTGGAAAACGTTTATAAAATTTCGAATTACCCTACAAAATTTCACTAAATCAACTGGAAATCGACCGTGCAAGACACTTGATATTGTACAGATTTGCATTTTGTAGGAGTAAAATAGGAAGAAGGGCGGTGAAAGATGTCGTCTGTTTCCATGCGAGTGACTTTGAAAGAATTGTTGATGAGTTACAGTTGGACCTTTATGAACCTCCGATGTCACAAGTATAATCACATTTCCTAAATTTCTTTCGCAAGAATTTGAAGTTTGTTGTTCTCTGTCTCTAATAACATCTTGCTATTTTTAAATCTGCAGTTTGCTGTAATTCAGATTAGCAATTCTTATCCTGAATATTTTAGTGCGTACAATGGGTTGAAGAAGCAAAACTAAATCAGCTAAGAAGAGAAGGAGTTCGTTATTCACGCTTTTTGGTAAATTCTGCATTCTAGTTCTCAACTACTGAATTTACTGTTCACTGACTTAGCATTCATATTTATGCGATATTAAGTGATAAGGATAAAACAGGTATTAAGGATGGATGAAAGCATTGTTTTCTGTGAAAGTTTGCAAATTATTTTGTGGTTTATTTGCATTACTGCAGATTAACTTTTCAGTTGCATGATAACGATGCTTACTTTCTGCCTCGGAAAATAATCCATCAGTTTCGAACTATAAGTGCTTGCGCTTCTATTGCCTGGCATGTACGTCTTAAGCAGTACTACAATGACAATGCGGAAATGGAAGCAGGTGAAAATGGAGAGATTGTAAAAGAAGAGACTGTGGAAGAGAATGAAAATGGAAATCCTCGAAAACGGAAGAAAGATGACAAGAGAAAGTGTGGAAAGTGCAAGGGGTAAGCTTTCGTTTTCAATTATTCGTAGGTTCCTTGTATATATTCAAGAAATTTGGTGTGACTTTTATTCTTTAACATTACTGAAATTCGCTGTTCCTTCAGAAAAGACCGCGCGAAAATAGCGAGACGTTCGGATGATTGTGGACCAAAATCTTCGAAATGATGGAAATTTTTATGAGTCGGCAGTTTAATGTCGGCAACATCTATTCAACACATTCCCTTGACAAATGGAGGTAGATAAGTTAATGGTTTTCTGAAAAACTACTGTTACTGCGGAAAGCATCCTTTGAAATCAAAATTTCCATTTTTAAGCTTAGGAAACAAATTTTTCTAGACAAAGTTTTCCTCCAAATATTTGTGCTGTTATGCGTAGTTACTGGCACTTTCCGCCCCTTGCCTCTTTCTGCCTTTCTGCCCTTTGCTTTTACTTCTTGCCCCTTGCCTCCATTAATTGCTCTATTAACTGTTAATATGGCCATCATCAGCCTTATTTGGCACTGTAGAACTAATTTCACATCTTTACGTGGTATATTACCTATAATTTGTCTGAAAATTTATGCGTTTTACCTGTTTTATTTGAATCTGATTAAAGTGTTATGATTTATGGCTGTTAGTATTTGTATATTTTATTATTTTCGCTTGTTTAATGTCATCAGCTTTCTGTTCCTTGCTTCTGTGTATTTAATGAATCTGATTCTGTGTATGACTGATCAGTTGTTGAAGATCAGTTGACATATATTTGAATATATTTAAAATATTACTAAGTTAGTTGAGATATTGTGCTAGAACTGTCACTATTTTGGCGAGCACGGAATCACCTTTTCATTATTTGTCTTATCGGGAGTTTTACATCCTTTAAAATTATGTTCATGGAGTTGATTGTCTTCGTCGTTTTGTTTCTTTCTTAGTTATATACTTCATCAGGAATGTAATCACATGAAATCTTCTGTATCATAGACATTCGTCTTTTTTCATTTCAGTAACCTGTTTGAAGTGAGTTTTTTTTTCAATGTCTGTTCATATCGAATCTCAGTTCACAGGAGTAGCGCATTTATAGTGTAATATATCTTTCTTTTATTCACCGTTAAACATGAACATTTTTTAAATAATCTATTTTGCGATAGTAACGGTTGTGCATATGTGCGATAGTATCTGAATGTCTTAAAATAGAGTCAAGGTCTTTGATTTGATGGCCTAGTCCTGAACCTTTCAGCGTTTGGGATACATTCTTGGAAGTTGGTAATAGGTGCAAATTGTAGTTAAATATAAGTGTGAGCAAAATTTGGTTTACCGTTTGTTTGGTATTCCAAGTCGTCAAGAAGTAATAAATTGCGGAAGTCGTTTACAAATTTCTAATGTGAACTGAGAGATTCACCGTGACTGATACGAAGATACCGAACTGCTTTTTGTAGTAGTAATTGAAGTGGTGGAGAGTAATTAGTAGGTTCAATTGCAAATACTTAATTGCTTATATTATTATGAATGTTCTTCTACAGACTGCTATATCCAGTTTGAAAATTCCAATCTTGATTCCATAACGAATGGGAATTCAAACTTCTAATAAAGACGAGATAATATATTTGTCAAGTTACTTTTCATTGAAAACTGCATGTCAAAATACGGTGAAATTGCGACTTTCAAGCTGGAGATCTTTGTTTTCATTATTCAGCTCTTTTCTTAAGACATACGATTTAAATAACATGGAATCTTGAAGGAATCGGTATCCGGGTAGCGAGTGTGGGACATGGAAAATGTGGAAACTAGTACTCACAAGCTTAAAGTTCTGAATTGAGTCTGAATTCAGACCACGGAGGTTCCGTTGGTGTGTTTCTTTTATGACCACTCGGTAAGAAGAAGACCAACGGAACTGTGCAACCAAACACAGAATCACGAAGCCGAGTGAAGTTATTTGACTTCATCCATATAAGATGTTATCTGAGTAATGCTCGGAGGGATCGGACTGATTCGTGCCTTTATGTTCTTTTCTGAGATAATTCGTTTCAAACCCACTGGATCCGATTGTTTCGCTCTTGTTGTGTAAGAAGCCACTACGAAAAAAACAAATCTGTAATAAGTCGGATATCTTTTTCCTTTACTTTAGAAAGCACTTATATTTCATCAGCATTTCGACAGCCTGGGTTATTTGAAACTTGATAGACTAAATGAAGCAATCATCACAATCCCTGGTAATTGCATTTATTTTACAGATTCCATTGAAGGGATTTGTATTACAACCTCCATCAAAAATTCCTCGTTAAGGTCTAAAACTTTCAGAAACTTCGAAGAACTCTACTGCTTAAAGCTTTTCTCAGTAATTTATATCGTTTATGTTAAACTGAATTTGGTTCCTAAGCACTGCGCAATCAATAAAGAAACATTCGAACCGGCAAGTTTTTCTCAATAATTTCCACTTTAAAAGACCTTGAATATAAGAGAAGTGAAGAGAAACAATCATTAATGAGAGCTGAAATGAGGAAACAATGTGGATGGGTTGTAATTATTGCCTAGATCTTTGATTCACTGAAAGAATCACATTTTTCTTTTCTCCTCTTTGTTCTCTTCCTCAGACTTCCGGAGTGACTCCAGATAATTGAGCTATCTGGAATTCCTCAATTATTGATTAATTATGAAATAAGAGGTGATCAAAGACGTTGATGTGATAGATTTATACGCACTTGATTGTAATGATTTTGTCATTCAGTTCAACATTGCAACTAGAAATTGTAGATTCAATAGTTTCTTCCCTATCTTAATTTGCAGAATTTCTGCTGTGGTCATTGCCCGCATTTCACGTTTAAAAACTGCAGATTATGATTTGAAGTGCTACAGAAATGCTAAGAACTCGCAAAACAGTGGAATACAACCATTACAGAAGTAGAAACCTTTTTTCAATGCCTAAAAACTTGCCAATTTTGTGTTAAGTGATTTTCAAACTTAAATGAAGGATGAAACATATCATTGAATACATAATTATCATCATTCTTTGCTTATTTACTATTTGAATGACCCCGGCTCAGTTAATTTTTCCTTGGATTTGTTAGAAATTTCCTTAATTCACTTGTACGAGTTTTGGTACAATAAGCTGGTAATCAGACTAGTCAACCACAACTGCGTAAGAAAACTCTAAAAAATACGTCAGCAATCTGAAAGTCAACAACTGCTCAACATCCTCAAATGATTTGGATTACCATTGTAACAATTCATCTTTTGGTTCCACTAATACAATTCAGCGATTTTTACCAATACACTCAGTAGTTTGGAGTTCTAGACAATTTTTTTGGAAACATTCAGAATCTTTTAATGCTGCTTTCAAGTGTCTATGTGACCAAACGGTCCAGTTGACGAACGTAAAATGTGACTTATGAGTCATCAATCACTCATCCAGCTTATATAGGTTCTTTTGAAATACGAAATTAGTTACTGTCTTGAACGTCTTTAAATTATCTAATATTTCGATTTCTGCACTTCTGTAACAAATAATGGTAAATTGTTGCAATGATTCACTTGCATGAAAGAACAACGTTATTATGTTAAGTAGATAATATATTAATGCATTGTTGACAAAAAATACAAATATATTATAGAAACATAGGTTAGGTTAGTAATGTAATGCTGATGGATGGGCAATGGACCGGTCCTAAACGCTGATGATTTGTATTTATAAACACGGTTTGTATTTATCACAATCTGCAAATGTGATACTTCTAACAGCCTAACTGAGCACACACATTTCAACTTTCTTTCATTAATTACACAATGTGCTTGTGTCTACTCAAAACTTCTTGTTGAAATTTCACCACTAACAATAGTGGTAATAATGGATGAATAAATTAAAATAAGGCATTCGAACCATCTCCTAAAGACCTAAAGGTGTTTGTAAGTAAATTTACTAGCTGAAATTTTGGTTAAACTCTTCATCTCTTCGTTGTTGCCAGAAGTTGAATAACTTAATTTATGTTTCGGAATATGAACCGGAAAAAAGATGCCCTCAACAAATAAAATGTCGGTTGTATTCGTTAAAACAATTTCATTCATTAAAAACAATCCCAAAATTTTCTGAAGTTTTTCAGACTTTTGGGGAACTTGTTTGCTCATTTATTTATATTGATCTTTTTTTTGAGGAGTTATTAAACTGAATTGGTAGATATAGTTGTGGATATAATCTGAATGCTGGTTATACCAGTGCACAAAGCTTTTGTAATTAGCGTTCATTGGAAAATTGATACATCCTACTAAAGGACATTTAGATATTCAGAAACATTTAGGACTTGTGCTTATTTACAAGTCAATCATCAACAGCACCATCATACCCTCCCCGTACATTACACTTCATTCTAAATTATTCTCTGTATCCTGGTTCCCGACAGCAAGACTAGAAACAAAATGGAGCCTTTATGGTAATTTAGGGGCCATCTGGACCATTTCATCAATTCAACCACATTAACTTCCCGTCCATTTCTTGTCACTTTTATTTATATACTGCTAACTTTGATGTTGCATCGGATTGAAATTTGCTCAAAAGACAGTGTTTCTCTGTTTTTCTTTTCAAAAAATACTTTTCAAAATTTCCAAATCGAAAAAATTTTTAATTCCTAGTTAATTTTACAATGACTGCATATTGCCATCAAAGAACGGATCGAAAGGTCATCACAAATATTAGACGCATTTTTCGAAAATAACCAAACACAGGACTTCAAGTTCAATTTTGAAAATTGGACGGTTTAGTTTGAAATTAGGATTCTCAGTTAGATGGTTTTAGAAAGTATAAAATTAAAGATTTTAAACTTGAATGCAAGTTAGAAAAAATAAGATATTTCATAGAATGTTATGAAAAACTTGGTTAGCTCCACTTTTTTTCCAAAAGTATTTCAAAAAAGTTCGAAAGATCCGTAGTACAATGTGCCAGTTCTCCTCCCAAATAATTGTTTATCAGCTTTGTAGGTGCTGTAAAAAAATTTCTAATAATTAATCATTATTTTACACTCTTCACGTTTGGTAAACTGCCACAATATGTTCTCACAATTTTTAACACAGCTTTTCTTTGAAATTAAATGAATGCCATGTGCATGTGCTCCAACGGTTCACTTTGAATTATGCTTTGAAATTATTATTGTTCTAAATATAATTTTCGAAAACACTGCAAAAACGTATTGCCAATCGTCCTCAGATAAAATGAGCCCGAATATCACCCGGGCTATTGACCAGACAGAAATGCAACGAAAATTTGTTGGTAATCGCCCGCTCAAAATAACTGTTTCAGGTTTCATCATCTCAAAGAATTTCCTATTCACTTTGTTAATTTCGGAAATTCACTACCTGATTTATAAAACATAAATGGTGTTTCTTGGATGCTGAATTTCTTATAGTTTTCGATTTGTCGCTTAATAGTTCAGAAGTTTCGTTTCATGAACTGATGTGCATTTTTCAATGGTGGAAAAAAATTAATTGCTCAAGAATAATATCTAAACCATTTCAGAATTTGAAGTGCTGATCTCCGAATGTTGTTGATTTTCCTATTTGTATTTGTTAATTCTGCAGCATCAGAAACGTTTGTTATATTTCTAAACTTTGAAATAATTGATTTTTTGAATAATGTTTTCGAAATGATTTTAATTTCTAGACATATAATATATAATAAACGTATATTACAGTAGCTATCATGAAGAACAACGTCTAGAACGTGTGCCGCATTTTTTGTCCGTCCCATCTAACAGTAGCTTCCGTGAAGGCTCAGCTGTTCGGCTTACTTGTGAAGCAACAGGTACGAAAAGCACAGTTTCTACTCTCTGACGATGAATTTTTATAACTTAGGAAAAGGCTTTTTTTGTAGAAAAATGCACAGCGAATTAGTTATGCTGAGCATTTTGGTACCACGTCTCACAGATTTTGATTCATCAGTATAATGTTCTGCTCAAAGTGGTTTTAAGCGGGAATGTGGCTTAAATTCTGGCGCTTATTTTTTCATAGTAATGGCAGTTGAGTATTCAAATGACAGAAAAGACACGATAGCATTAGCATATAAGCATTATTAAAGTTTCCGATAATAGAAATTACACTAAGGGTCCTACTATATATCAAAGACTGATTGCATAAGTAGCTCAGTTTATATTCCCGAGTTCTAAGGTTTCAATTGGTAACATTGTTGTCTACTTGGCGAATGAAACAAATCCTGCTGTTATAAGATGTGATGAACATAGAATCTGGTTAACATTGCGTCTCTTCATGAAAAACAGTGCTTCCTAAAACGCTCAGAAATGAATCTGTATCTATCGTATTGACCTTTGTAGATAAGATCATGCAGATATTCGTTATCGAATATAGATTTACTTCTAAATTGATGCACTTCTCAACAAGCATCGCGAATTTCTACTGCTATGAGATTCAATTGCAGCATGTAAAATTGAATTGCTAAATTATTTCCCATGTCCAACTATGTCAATTTTTCTATGTAAGAAGAATTTTAAGCTAAACCGAAACCAATAATGACTTGGCATTTCAAAGGCGAACAAATTCGTCCAACTTACAAGTATTCATTGAATTTGAACAGTTCTGTACTCAGCATCTATCCATTCCAGAAAAGCGATGTTGGGAAGTAAGTTTCTTCCATATTTAAGTTATAAATATTTCCCTTTAGTTTCACTTCTCTTTGCATAGATCTTAACTTTCCACCAAATAATTGACTAATTTAAGATGCTAAGCAAACAGAAGATGAGTAATTCTCATGTGCTTCTCAATGTTTCTCATATGCTTCTGTGTTTTTTCGGACTCGTGGAATTCGGAAAAAGGTTTATTAGGTTGAAGTATGTCATGTGCACTAAGTCAGCAATCTCGTGGGACAGTATAATCTGGTAAATGCCAAACAGGAATTTAACAAAGAAATTCATAATGTATGCGACGATTACAAGAGAACATCATCAATGATTAAAACCTGTTTATGAATATATTCATGATGAAAGCAGGATATAATCACAGTCAAAATGAAGAACTTCTGGAGAGAGTTGATAAGAACGGAGGGGAAGGAGGAAGCGAAGAGAGTAGTGGATAAGTAGTCAGGGTTTTTCGATAAAAGTCTTCAAACTCAGGAATTTTCGAAATATGACCATTTTTCTCGGAAATAATTGTTAAGCTCACTCACGGTTTTCTTATTAATTAAGTTGTCTTATTAATTAATTAAGTCGTAAGTAATACGACAATTTTTTTTATAGTGCTATTATCATTTTACTTAGTGCTGGTCTTGCTTAAGCTATATTTACTTTGAAACTGCTAATGCAAATCATTATTTAAGTGGTTCAGATACATTTGTGTAGCGAGCAATCAAAATGGTCAAGTTCAACACTCGTTCGAGTTACAAATCCTCAATAACTCAGCTCCACTTATAGTGGATAGACCGGAATCAAAAGTGGTTAATCCTGGCCAACAGGTCACCTTCGTTTGTCGGATTTCCGGACAGCCACCTCCATCCGTGAAATGGTACTTTAATGGTGTGGAAATATCGCATGACGATCTACATATTGAGGTTTTTAACTTCTTATTTTTTTTTTTAGATTACAAACTGCAAAATAATTCATATTCACTATTGTTTTAGAGGATTCGGTATTTATGCAATAATTACAAAAAAATTAGAAAAAAAATATGACGATTTTGATTGTTATAACAAAAGCTAATTTAAGCTAACTCAACGAGATAATGAGCTGACGATAATTCATGCTACGCGAGAAGATGAAGGTGTTTATCAATGTATTGCACGCAATGCTCTGGGAATGACAAGCGCTAATGCAACCCTTAAAGTTTACCTGCCAAATCAACATATTCTAGATGAATCCTTAACCAATGAAGTTCTCGAAAATATTGTCAAACAAGCTAAAGAAAATGTTAACAGGTTAAACTTCAGTGAAATTCTATCGAGTGGTTCAGTTTTAATTCAGTTGTTGCTCCAAATATTTAATCAGTAAAACTGATTAAATATTTGAGTTTTACTGATTAAATATTTGAGGATTAAGTGGATATGATTCTTATAACTATTCTTTTGGGAAAGATTCCAGTTCTAGAGCAATAAACCAGTCAAAATCATCAATTAACATTGGTGAAATGTCGCCATGGGAATTCATGAAAATGTTTAAATTCAACGTACCACAAGATGCTGCACTCACCAAAGCACGAGAAATCTATGAGCAAAGTTTATTACTTGTCCAACAGTATGTTCGTGACGGTAGGTTAATAGCCTTAAGTTTTAAGATTCATTTGTTTTGCAACTTTCTTAGTCCATTAAAATTTCGATCACTCAAAGATTCCCAGTTATTTAGGTTTAAAATTCCCAATTAACCAGTTGCCAATGAATTTTTCGTTCGAATCGATTCTGGCCGTATCGAATATCCAAACAATTATGGAACTTTCCGGATGCGTAACTGGACCATTTCGAAATCCGTGTACTGACATGTGTCTATACTCCAAATACAGGTTCCACAAAAAAAATTCAAAATTTCAGTGTTATTGAAAAACGTTTTAATGATCTCTTCAGACTCTAGACTGATATAATCTTTTATATTTACTTGAAGTTTTCTTTTTAAAATTAGTGGAAACATGTTTCTTCAATCTTGAAGGACATATGATGGACAATGCAACAACATGGAGCATCAGTTTTGGGGAGTTGCACAAACACCATTTCGCCGAAATTTACCACCTATATATGAAAATGGTTTCAATACGCCAGTTGGATGGAATCCTGAAAAACTTTATTTTGGATTCAGGAAACCAAATCCTCGACTTGTTTCTATGAAGATTATCTCAACCGAAGAAATAACTCCGCATTTTGGTTATACTGCCATGATGAAACAATGGGGACAATTTCTGGGTACTTATAATAAATCACTTAACGTTAGGACTTATCTAGTCAGTTACTTCGAAATTCAACGGCATATTTCTTCATTTTACAGCACATGACATCGAGCAAACAGCGCCTGGCCTGGCACGCCAAACATATATGAAAGGAGCAATATGTAATAAAACTTGCGAAAACTTGGATCCATGTTACAATGTCCCGATGCCTCCAGAGGACCCTCGTATGCAGGGCGAGTGAGTTTTTTTTCAATTAAGGGATTAAGAGTTGGCATGTACTTCCAGTACAGTAGTTTGTTTAGAATAATATTGCAAAAATTGATGAAGATTTATGAAATGAATCTGATAAAAACATACTTCTTAATTTTAATGTATTCATTTTTCAAGTTCAGGAAAAAGCCCGAAATCTCATGTATTGAGATGGAGCGATCCAGTGCAACTTGTGGTTCCGGTCAAACTGGTCCGATTTACCGACAGCTTACCTATCGTGAACAAATGAACATCGTGAGTCCGCTATTGTTTACAATTCGATGTAGAAAAAGCACGATTAGAAATATGCAAAATTATCCATGTAAAAAATGTCCGTTATTTTTCCAATTATATAAAGTGTCTCAGATGAATACAGTTTTGCTTGCTATAAGCAGACTTTTCAAAATTGCTTTGTAACGACTTATTTCTTTAAAAATTCGATAATTTAAACATATGTTTCAAATTCTTCTTTTCAAGTTAACTGCATTTATCGATGGGTCTGGTATCTACGGTAGTGCAGAAGTGGATGCCCTAAATTTACGTGATTTATTCGGTGACCATGGCCTGCTGAGATTTGACATTGTATCAGAAACTCAGAAGCCATATTTACCGTTTGAACGCGAGTCGTCCATGGAATGTCGTCGTAATCGTTCCCATGAAAATCCGATCAGCTGTTTTTTAGCCGGTGATTATCGAGCCAATGAACAGGTTGGTGCTATATGTAGAAAGGACAAATTTGACAAACGTTTATAGTAACTTATGGAAATTTTAATCACAGAAATGATAATATGTTTGATAAGTTCGTGTTTCAGAATGTTTAATTTTCTCGTTTCTTGTCGTCTGGAAGCTTGAAACTCGAAAAGAAAAAAAATTTAGGATGAAGAAGGGTTGCAGAGTAGCATATGTTATAGGTTTATTGCTAGATCACACTTCTGCCGAATTCGGAAATCTACGTTTTCCGCCGAAGTTCGCAAACTCAGTTCTTTAGTAATCATATTTTAGACTCAGCTTTTACAAATTAAACTTATTGAATAGCTTTCTCTAATACTAATATAATCAGGGTTGCATTTTTTCTTTCTCAAATTATGTTGTATGTGTGATAATTATAGCTAGCACTGCTTAGCATGCATACATTATGGCTTCGAGAACACAATCGTATTGCGACGATATTTCTGGAAATAAATCCGCACTGGGATGGTGAGACCATATATCAAGAAACGAGAAAGCTGATCGGAGCTATGTTACAAGTAATTACCTACGAACACTGGTTGCCTAAAGTGCTTGGACCGGTACGATTTTAACTTTTCGAGAAAACTACACTAAATTCAGGAAAAAATCTGAAGCAAAGTCTTCAAAACAGTTATCTTAGGATGGATACGCAGAACTTATTGGGCCATATAAAGGATATGATCCAGAAGTGAACCCTACTTTAGCTAATAGCTTCTCGGCTGCTGCTTTGCGATTTGGACATACAATTGTCAATCCAATTTTATATCGCTTGGACAAAAATTTTGAACCAATCAAAGAAGGTATTTCAATAGAAAAAGTTTGAATTTTAGTCTTCGCTGACTGCATCTAACATGTTTCCAGGGACTTTAGGAAGTTTAATTGATATTTTGTATATCGTTTGTTGAACCATTGACAATGTCTGCAGGTCATATACCATTACACGAGGCTTTCTTCGCTCCTGAACGATTACTATCAGAAGGCGGAATTGATCCTTTGTTGCGGGGATTGTTCGCAATGCCTATGAAGACTCCAAAGGAACAACAATTGGTCAATAAGGAATTGACGCATAAATTATTTAGCCGTGTCGAAGAAGTATGTTGTAGATCGGTAATTTATGAAATATCATTGTTTGATACAAATATGGTTTAGAATTGTTTCAGCAAAGTAATGGAATCAGAATGCCTGCTCGAATTGACGAAGATGTAAATTCAATATAAAAAGATTTAATATGTTGGTAAATTTTTATATTTCAAATTTAATATAAATTGCGAAAGCTTGTCTGAAATCGACACCAACATATTATATTTCAGTCTATGTACGACCTGGCAACAATCAACATCCAACGCGGCCGTGATCACGGATTGCCCGGGTTTGTCCAATCGCTAATAATTTTGTCGGACATGAGCTGCAGGCTGATTGAATGATGAAGACGGAGAAGTTTTGCCAGATTCACAAAAGACTTCTACAATTTAATTTCCAAAATCTACACGTTTTCAAAAGTGTGCTTTCCAAAGAGAGTTGGCTAGTTGTCATCTTCTTATCTCCAGAAATCGGACTGATATGATACCCTCTGGTAATATTAAGTCAGTTCATTACAATCCATTTCGGAAATCTATCATGCCTGTTAGACCTGACCCCTTATAAAGTGAAAAAAAATAATTTAGAAGATACTTTAAGGTATGTCGCATTCCGGCGCTGGTGTAACTTCAGCGTTCCAGAGACATGGGATGATTTAGCAGATGATGTACCGAATAACAATACACGAGCTAAGCTTAAAGAACTCTACGGACACCCTGGTTAATTTCCGCTCTGAAATTCAAAACCAGTACTCGCAATTTTTAATTCTCTAATTTCTATTCTTTACTGATAACAGAACTGTATATTCGAGTATTCTTCGTTTCACACTTTGCTTAGAAGGAAAATTAATGATTCACTGAAGCACGGATCGAATGACTCATTAAATAAAATCTTTTCACATTTTCTTATTCCATGATACCCTTGCGCAGTGCGAAATGTTCTCATTTTGAGGCAATATTGACTTGTGGGTGGGCTTAATTTTGGAACGACGGTTGGCTGGAGCTTTAGTTGGACCAACAATCGGATGCATCCTTGGAGACCAGTTCAGGCGCTTACGTACGGGAGATCGGTTTTGGTTTGTTTCATTTAAAAAATTAAACCTGGGAAATATGATATCCAGAATGACTTTTTTGAAGATTTAAATAATCCCGGGAAACTCATTGTTAATTACAGGTATGAAAACGAAGGTGTTTTCACACCTTTACAACTTCAGCAAATTCGGAAAACGACACTAGCGGCTGTGCTATGTAACAGTGGTGATCACATTCATCGCGTACAGGTATTTCTTAGCAGCTTTATGGAAAATTTTTGAAGAATATCCTTTCACAAAAGCTACGGTTGTTTTTAGAGGGACGTGTTCGAGTACAGAGGGGACCGGTCCATTAAATTTTACGAAGATTGTGAGCTGGTGCCTCAAATTAATTTAAATGTTTGGCAGTCATGTTGTGACAAGGGTTGTGCTTCATACAGTGCAGAGGAGAGTATAATCCAAAGCAGGTAAGCTATGTCTTATACTGACCCTTTCTAAGGAAAAGGAATGGATCCTTATATTAAAATAAGAGTTTTCGTTCAAGACGTCATGAAACCTTCAGGAAACGAAGAGCTCATAAAACACATGGAAAACATATGTGTAACGTAGATGATGGGATGAAAAGAGATGGCGACGTCTGGAAACCGGATCAGTGTACAACATGTGAATGCAAGGCTTGTTATTCGTGGATTTATCTTTTGAAAATTTGTCATTTTACCGGAAGATTTTTGAAGTTTTGTTCAGAATATGATCTAACGTTATTCCAGGTTGGTCAAATATGGTGTTCCGTTGAAAAATATTGCAGAAAATTATCGACATAAAATGGTATAAAGTCTTCTGAAACTTCCGTATTTATTACTTCCCTCACGCATTGTTCTTTTACTTATCACAATTTGAAAAATTTCACATAACTATAAGAATTTGCAGAGGAGTCCCTTTGCCGACGAACATTTATATTTCGCGATTATGCAAAAATAACTTTGGATAAACTATGACTTGTGTATGAAAGGGGCACGTGGATATATATATATATATATATATATATATATATATATATATATATATATATATATATATATATATACTACTACTACTACTAACTACTAAC
>NW_018108205.1:80183-88582 GCF_000183805.2 Loa loa
AGTAGTATATATATATATATATATATATATATATATATATATATATATATATATATATATATCGATTACGCCAACAGCTAAACTGCATTACACCACCCAGAACATCAGAAGGGTAGTTAATGTATGCTCATTGAGAAACAGGAGCGGTAAAAAAGACGTCCATACAGTCTGCTAAACTGCTGAATTTTTCAGGTTTACAAAACTTTAGCACATCTTTATTACAAATCTGGAAGACTATCAAGGAGCTGTAAGAATAACCTCTTCGACAAATAGAGATCTAACAGAATTTTCTAGTCTCAACTTAATCACAAAAAATTATACATACATTAGTGTCCACAAGCTCAGAGTAATGAACTCCACTGGAATGGAATTCTGTAAAAGTCTAATTAAATTAGAAAATGAAGTACAGACTTGAATTCATCGTACAAATACCAGTGAAGCGCCCCAATAAGTTATTAACGACAGTTACAAGAGTGAACTGGAAAAAAGGCACACTGAAAAAAATTGTAACTGCAATATAAAACAGAATTTGAAGTACTATAAGGAATAGGAGCAAACTGGACATCAACAAATTAAATGATAAACAAAAAAAAGAGAAAAATCTCTCCATGCATTAAATAAGTAGGGAAAGCTAAATGCTAAACACAACTGATGGCTGAGCTTCCACAAGAGCAAAATTTAGGGTGCGAAAAGATAGTAGCCGGTAATACAAATTCCAGACATATTTCAGCCGAGACGTCCTAAATTTTCTAATTTTCAGGTTCTCAAAACGAAAAAAAAATTCCTACCAAAAAATAGCCAGTTTTTATGCTCCCTAAAAGTATAAAAGTGTGCAGTGTCAGATAAAGTTGGACACGAGTTCCAGACGTCTCAAGCATATCGGGATGAGTGGTTAGCAAAGATCAGCAGGTTCGAAAGTAAATGATCTAACTTAAGCGTGCGCTACACGGAGGGGCTGAATGGGAATTTTTCCAGAAACTAGTACACATCACGTTAAGCTAAGGAATGTGCTACACCGCATAAACAGTTTTTGTGGACCTAGTCAGTTAGCGTTAATCGATTGTTTTAATAGACTTGAAGAATGAAGATGTACAGAAGAACAGAAAGCATCATTTCAATAATTTCCATAAATTATTCAGTAAATAACAAAACTCATATGGAAAAATATGCTTGCTGATAAATAATACATGCGCGACTTGCCGCAATAGAAAACGAATCAATGAATGGTAGATGTTGTCTCATTACTACCGTGCTCATGGTCGCAGTATATGATTAAACAAAAACATACCAAAAAAAGTACTCTTCGCTGCGAAAATATCCATGCATTAGCATCCAGTCGGAAAGACTATAGCGAAATTTCTGCGGTGAAGGTGTTGGATGAAAATGCTTTCCCTTTTAGTAATCCCTCTTTAGATTCCTCTGTTGTTGTTGAACATTCTGTCCCGGATAACGAACTCGGTGCAACTGTCCGGAACCATCCGAATTCACAACACGGCTTGATGCTTTGTTGCCACGTTTAAATGCCTGCCTTTCACGGTCAACTTCCAAGTCTTCTAACCTGTGAAATTTCAGACTTTTTAAACTTGGTGCACAGTTTGTTTCAAGTAAAGGAAAATAAAAGATCACCTTTGTGTTAGGGCTAATTTTTGTTGAATGGCCATACGCAGCAGGGAATTCAGTGTGCGCTTTTCATCCTCCGCTGCTCTCTGATTAGCGGCCATTTCATCAACCTATAGAAAAGGTTTAGCAGAGTTTTAAATTCAAAAGCAAGTGTACAAAACTATAATGTCGAAAAAAATTCCACGGTAAACTGGAATTAAACGTTAAAGAAAGAATGAGACACCTGTGCTTGAAGCTCTTCACAACGTGCTGTAAACATTGCTCGATGAGACGCAAATGTTGCTGCATCTTCTTTGAATGCTTTTAATTCGCGTCTCAACCTATCCAAAAGCTCATGTGTCATTGTCTTTTCACTTTCATACTTTTCTTTCAGTGAAGCTAGAGCTGATTCAGCAGTAAGCTTGTTCGATTTCAGCACCGTACGTAACGTGGCGATTTGGTCTCTGTAACAACATACTTTTTTATTTCATCTGCTCTTATTTTCGTAACGCTGACAATTTCAAAATAACCTTTTGGTGGCTAACAGAGAACGAAGCTTCATGTTTTGTAAAGTCAGTTCCTGATGATCCTCATTTTCCACTTGAGTGTTAAGAGCATTCTCCACTGTGCGCCGAACAATTTTTGAAAGTTCCGTAAGACAGTCTGACACTCGAAATACATTACTTTCACCTGAAATATTGAGTTCTCGACATTGTTTTTATTCAATACACAAAAATCCTACTGACAAAAAATCGGTAATCTCCATGGAAGCTGTTGAAATGACCTAGAAAATCCTCACCGGGAACAATTCGTTCTCTGAAATCGCTTTCTGTTAATATGTCATCCAATCGGTCACAAACCAGCTCTTCATTTAGAAATTTCGCAAAAGACGGCGATATGAATTGTCGCTGCAAATTTAACATCAGACGCGGCGAGCGACCACCTTCCGTTTCTGTTCCACTTTCAACACCTTCGTCTAAAATGCAAAAATAGAAAGTAGAAAAAAAACCGAAGCTTAAATTTGTTTGCAGTTGAAGCTGACTACTTATCCTCCTAACCACTCAGTATCACACCAGCTTGAATTTTTTATCTGAAAAGTTTTTAGGAAAAAAGACGAAATTCCAACTGATCTTGTATGTATTCTTCACTTTCTGCATTTTCATTTGCATACTGCCTAAGTTTTTTCATTATTTCAGCCGCATTCTTGTCGGCTTCGAGTCCATGTGTGGAAACCAATTGATGGTACAAACGATACAGAAAATCAGCAACAGCAATCATTAAGTCCTGAAATTATTAAAAAATTCTAAGAAGTCGACACTGCCTCTTCCATGACAAATGATAAGGATAAAAAAGAGACATACCTGAGCGGAAGCGAGTTTTGCTTGATTTTCACCTGCAACCATAATTGCAGTATGTAAATCTGCTTTGATGAGGTCATACTGTTTACTTCCAATACCTGCCTTGGATGCACTTTCAATGAGTTGTTCAATCTTCTTCAAAGCATCATCACATAACTGCTTCAATTGAGCATGATCTAAGTCTGGAATAGAAGATTTCGATATATATAGTAGTTGTTTTATATGTAGTTGTTTACTTGTAATCAAAACAGATCCATCAACATTTTTATAGAAAAAACTCTCGTACGTTTTGAATGTTCTCAAAAACAAACGAAAAATGCTGAATGTTGCAACTGACCCGCTGTACTCATTACTTCAAGTTTCTTTAAAACAGGGATAACGTAACTGACATCTTTCTCCGTTTCCTTTATCTTCAACGTAAGCTGATCATTCTTCATTTCTAACTCAGCCAACCGTTCCGGCATGTCACCATGTATTTCCGAGAACAGATCAACACCTTTTGGTGGCCTGTTTTTACCGAATTCATTAGAATCCGTAATAAAAGAGGACTCCAACTGCAAAAAACATAAATGATTCTCAAACCAAATCCCAGGTACCAAAGACTTTTTCTGCATCTTAACTATTGCATAACGACAAACCATAATAAATTTCAATCAAAAGAATTCGAAAAGGACAAGACACCTCTTTAAGTGCTTGTGAGTCATCATCATTATTGCTCTGCAACCCAAAGAGCATTGTATTCAGCTGTTGTAAATGTTCTGCATTTCGCATTAACTCCAGTTCCTTTTTATAAGCTAATTTTTGATCACGTTCTTGCTGCACGTTCAATAAAGCATCTTCAAGCTGAAATAAGTGAAATTATAACTCTCCTTAATTAAAACACTGTTTATAAATGAGTTACTTTGTATGCACAACCACTTTGTATTCGAGGGAAAATTCAAATTTGTTCCGAGGGGAAATTTCAATCCAAATTCAATTTTTATAACACATTATGAAAGTAACAACACAAAATTTGATAAATTTAATTTAACTGTATTAAGCAAATTTAGACTTAAAGACTCATAAATTACTAGAAATAATTACAAAAATTTTTTTCAGACGCTTTCAGCAAAGAAATACCACAAGTTGGCAAATGAGACTAGCTGAACACAAATATTAATACTGCACCGAATGAATGAATCAGAAAAATCTGAGTCATTCAAAGAAAATCTGGGTCATTCAAAAAAATCTGAGGCTTACTATTGTTATTTTCCTTCGAAAACATATCTGGTTATAGTAATGTTATAGCCGAGAAAACGTAGTGCATTAAAAGTGGCCTGGATTATCTGATGATTCAGGTGATGAAAGATATTAAATCAATCGTACATGTTTTTGGGCCACAATAGTTAACTTGTTGGCTTCTTCTTTATCTGCCTGCAGTTGATCGTTTTCATCCATTAAACGTTTCACTTCCATTTTTACGGATTCAAATTCTATTTGTGCACTGCGCAGATTTGATAACTAAAAAATCTCAGCAAAACAGAATTGTGATAGAGCACTAGTGAACATCACAAACACAATGATGACACGAATAATAGAGAAACCTGTTTCTGGAGATTGATATTTTCCTCTTCCAGTTCAGAATAATCATTTAGTAATCTTTGTTCACGATTTTTTAACTCCCTTAAATCTTCCCTGAGCTGTCGCTTTTGTGTATCAAGATCAGAAGCTGCTTCCGAAGCACTTGTATGTAAGGTTTGCAACCTATCTAGGTCAGTACGATACCTGTCCACTTCCTGAAAATATGCTATCTGGTGTACCTTATGGATTTCTACAATCCGCAAATCCCTGCAATCACGTAATAAAACCAATAAAATCTCAGTGTACTTTCATTGATACACTTAATCTCATTGATACGCTTAGTCATAAAATATAGGACCTCACAAATAACAAATTCCAAAAATTTAAAAAAACTTCACATGTTGATAATTTTTCAAATCTGATTCTAAGGCTGCAATTTTTGCCAAATACTCCTGCTCTCGATTCATCGTTTCTTCCAATAAACTTTCTTCATGGTCGATGTCGGACTTTGCAACTGATTTTTGTTGTGAATGAAATTGTGCCAACGCCTAAATATTTTCTTGTGAAAAAAATACTTAACTATGGATGGATCTGCTTTCCAGTATGGAACAAGAACGCTCTTCGCAAAAGGTTGCTTAGAATTGGAATCGGGCACTAAAAGAAGTGATCAGTGCATCATGCTAAAATGGATCACGCATATGGAAGAATAAAAAAAAAAAAAAACGTTTCCAAGAGTTACCTTTTTCGTAGCTTCGGCTTCTGCTTTTGCGGTATCAAACTGTGTTTGCAACTGAGTAAGTTTGACTTCAAGCTGTTGCTTTTCATCTAAAACTTGCAACCCGTACTGGGCTGCCTGAAACAAAAGAATTCAAATTTTAATGCAACAAAAAGTCAAAGCTCAGAACTCAATAATTATAAGTTCAACTTTTCCGCGAAAGATATAAAAAACGAACTTTGATTTTATCAGAAGAAGCTTCCTCAAGAGCATTCGCTAGTCGCGATACTTCCGCCTTAAGTTCGTTCAATTCCATCAAATAAGCTTGCCACCAGGTTAATCCCAAATTCTGAAAGCATTAAAATACGAGATTAAAAAACAAGATAAGCCAATTTTCGTCACTATGCATTATAAACGAAAACAACGAATATAAAAAGGCCATCTTCATCTGTGGTTTCCTCTATTTCCTCTTCATAGTCAACGTATGATACCACCAAAAATGTACTTAATTAATTGGATAGTAGATTCAAAAAACAAAACATTTGCAATTTTAAAGAGAATCACTAAAGGATAGTGCAGGAAAACAAAAGTTATAGTTGCAACATAGCAACAAAATTAACAGAATAAAAACACAGTCGTCAGTTCTTTTCCTGATAGAAAGATAGGTAGGGGGGGGGGGGGGGCGACGAGTTGACAACGAGAGGACAAGATATGTCCAGTATGTGGAGATTTACTCAGTCTCTTTCCGGTACTTAGCTTCCGACTCCAATATAAGCATGATTCGAAAATGAACAATGAAAAACATCTGCAATTACCTGAATTATCGGTAGACTACTTTCTCAAAAATTTGTAGGGATTATTCGCTGCAGTCTATCTGTTGACAAAATATTTCTCTCTTGAATGAGATAAGCTCAATTGACAGGATGATTAAAAACGATTTAACACCTATCATCGTAAGGTTCGCATACGATCTGTTCTACATGTGAGTTATATCACTACAGTAAGAAAAGTTGCTCAAAACAATTTTCCATTAAAGCTCAGTAAACATATCATATTCTGTCTCAATTTAAGACTTTAGAACTTTGGAGACAGAACTGTTACAAAAAAAGCTAGTTCTAAAAAACTGACTTAAGTTGACAACTATTTAAGAACTTTATACATGTTTCATCATTTTTACTTATTCAACAGTTTTATGCAAATATCCCAAACTCGAGTCTCCCCTTTCAATGAACACCAGCCTTGAATGACTTATAAACCTGATAATATTTGGAAGAAGCAGATGGTATTTTTTTGGGAGAAGATATATATTTGGGTATATTTGGGAGAAGGATTAGGAAGCAGATGGTATAGCACTGAGACAAGGAACATTGACAGAAATGTCTTTTTTATCTTTTGTTTTTTAATTTTCTGACAAATTGCAGAAAGTTTCGAAAACGAAATTTATATCCTACAAAACGAGTAACTGAGGAAAGAGAAGCATGCAGTCGCGTTCTTGCCTTCTTCCTAGTTACTGATGAAGGTTGAAGTGAAAAATGACACAACAAAATAATACAGTTTCTATACAAAAAATCTGCTAGATTAGTCATGTCGTTAGCAGAAATAAGAGGTTTAAACTGAAAGCAGTAGAGGAGGAAAGAGATGAAGTGGGGAAGGTGAAGAGCTGTCAGATCTGAAGGAGGATCGCTGCGCGAGGTAGTGAGGGAAGGAATAGACTGAACTGAAACATTTATCGGTGACAACGATTTAAGCCCTTAGCAGCAGCTGTTGTTCCACAAAATGGTAGCAGCACAATCATTAACTACTGCTGATCATCATATACGTAGCTCTTCTGTCTTTGAAGTGCTTTGAACCATGGATCAAAATCAAGAACAGAGGAGCCAAGTATCAGCAATTTGCAACGTGATACTGGTTTTCGCAATTTTTGAAACTCCTCTTCCACAAAAGAACATCAGGGAAATGAGATAATCCTATCCCACATTCTAAGTATCCTAAGTAACTTCTAAAAAAAGAAGAAATAATCCCAAATTTGAAGATTCAAAAGCAAATTCTGATCGTGCGAATTCATTTCCCAGTTACAAGGATTTCCCATAACTTAGAGAATTGTCGGAATAACTGAAATATTTTTATAACACATCAATGTTTTAAGGATGTTGGAAATCGACTCGTGTTGCGTCAGAATGTTGTAAACAAACTCCTACTATATAGACAGGATCATCCACAAGGTCAACAGTGCGTTGTCAGCAGTCAGCAGTGGTCAACGGTGCGTTTCGATTCTGTTCAACTCCGTATAAGTGGTAGCACTGAGTTGAACCGAATCGAAGCGCACTGCTAATCGTGATACTCAACCCATGATATTCTGCGGTAATTGTCTTATAACGTATACGAAGAATAAACCCTCCGTCAATCAATAAAACCTTTGTCACAACGAGTTGCCTGTGTCAGTCGTCAAAAAATTTCCACGACAGAAACAAAACAATTTCGAACAACTTGGAAACAATTTTTTTTTTTCAGTTTGTAAAGAAAAATCATTCTCCTTAGGGTAACTGACGCAAACACTTCATTAATAAAAAGGTTATAATTTCGAACGTACTACACAAACTTTCGAAAATTTCGTCCAAACAGAAAGATAAGGTTTAAGACTAATGAATAATCTAAATAATCTTTTCGATGTGATATAAACATCTTAACATCAGTAATATCAGATATAAATCTAGATGGAAGGAAGATGTTCTTCCTCTAACACCCTTCGTAATCAATAGTACAAACAGAGACAGTACAAAATTCTTCGCTTTGGATTAAACCGCCGATGTGAATTAAATTCCTGAACTTTGCAGCATTATGACACTTGTGAAGAGAAGTTACACAGAGTTGCGCTGAATTTCGGGGATACATACTCAGTGCTTCTATCCTAAATTTTCACAAAATTACATACCACTATCAGTTATTAGTTATTAAGTGTTGGCGCTTCATGATCCAGAAGTTTTTATCTTTCAAGGGAAATTGAAAACCGCGGACACAAACGAATAAGATGAAAGGCAACAGGCTCTATTCATATGCCACAATTCTCGTAACAAAGATCATCAAGAATCATAAAGAATGGGAAGAATAGCATACAGATTGAAAATATATATATATATATATATATATATATATATATATATATANAA
>NW_018108205.1:88990-115165 GCF_000183805.2 Loa loa
ATATATATATATATATATATATATATATTCAATTCAAAAAGCAAAATTATGACACACACACACGCAGACCACACAACATGTACAAATGCATATATTATATACATGCAACATTTGCATTTATCACTCGCTACATATGTTAGCATATTGATCACCCACTGTGCACTATGCATTTCCATTATGCAGACATAGGCGTAATGGTTGCTCCGGTACACCAGGTTGCAGGGTATTTGTACTTGTATCCGCTTTCTATAATTAACTTTTATCTGATTATACCAAATGTTACGCGTAACATGACTTTGTACAGGAAACATATTCCCAGTTGTGCATCAAAATCTCAGGAATCTGATATGAGATTTTTACTTAGGTTAGTCATTTTTCCATACTGCATAGTCGTTCCCGTGAAAACCGTGGTAAACCTTACCATATCTTCATGTATGTTTGTCTATCTAACATCTACCTGAACGTATTATAAAAATAATATTGTTGCCTGATACCTCATTGTACATTACTGTTAGTTGCCAGATTATGCAGTCACAACGCGTCGTAACTGTATTATTTCACACACTGTGATTCAAAGTGATCGGCGGGACATGCGCCAGAGGATTGTTGGGAAGATGGCATCGGTCTGGTTTCCCGCACATAAAATATTGCACGATCTAATGAGTGCGCTGAGCAGGATCATTCTGAAAGATGACTTCCGAAGTTGTCCAAACAAAATGTGTGCTTATTCGTATCGGTAAAAAAGGAAATATTTTAATGTAGAAATAATGTCGACGTTGTAAAGATGTATAGCTCAGCTCATATTGTAAGATGTTGTGAATCAACCGATGATAATAAGTTTATGTGCAATGCCGGCATGTTGTAAGAACCTTTGGTTAACTTGGGGTCAATCTGTCCTAACTTCTCGGATTGTTGTAAACAAAACCCCACTATATAAAGATTTGGGATCATTGTTTACTGTTCAATAATCATTGTTTAGCAGTATTCATCAAATCACTGTTTAGCAATATTCATCTAATAAACTGTGCTATTGGATTCGTCATATTGGTTACAACTTCAAATCTCAACAAACTTTTCCTAGACGCAACTTCAAGAACAATCTACCAATCGATTTTACTCTCCTCCAATAATTGTCTTTTAACGAAAGCAAAGAATAATTCTCTGCTAATCAATAAAACCTCTAGCAAAAACATGTGCCGAACAGCATAAAAGACTTTATCGGCGTCTAAAGATCAAAAACTTCTACAACAATCCGAACCTACTCAAGCGCAAAATGTCAACCCTTCTCCTTCTTTTCCAGGAAAATGAAATGAGGTTTAGGTGATAGCAGATACAAAAAATTGAGGAAATCAGGACACACACGCATACACACTATAAGGTAACGACATGCAGAACTGGACTCTTCCGAGACTTATCCCGTTGTTGCAACAAAACTATTGCTGACCCTACCGTTATAACTAAGCATCATAGCCCCAACAAAAGCTTAATGAAGTCTCGAGATTCAACGAAAATTGGAATTCGAAAGCTTCAAAAGTGTGAGAATTGATTGGAGACATAAAGGAATAAGGTTTATAACGATTACGACAGCGACGCGTTGATTTCAGAAATAATGATAATATAAAAGAGGTCAAAACTTGTTCGGCTACACCGCGACCAAACAAGAAATCCGGTTTGGAAACGATTTGTGCCAACTAATTGAGTAAATGGTAACGACGATAATAACTGTTTCGTGCATCTGCTTCCATACTATCGTCCTTCCGGCCAGATGCCTTTGCTCTTTTTCTGTTAGCAATCAGCGAGGCAGTAAAATACTTGAATGAGGTATCCATGTTGTAATAATTTCATGATCCACTGTTCGCCGAAAGACTCCATATACCTTAGATCGTAAATTTTTTAAGCTCAAAAAATTTGGTGAAAGAATTTTGTGAAATTTGGTGAAAGAAAAATGCAACTCATTATTTCTCTAAAATTTATTGAATAATATCCTCCCATAAACATTTATTCCTTCCGCTTACACTGCAAAGGAAATCGAAAGCGATATAAAACATTTCATGTAGATTACAAAAAATATGAAAGCATTTCTGTTTACGAATACCTGCTGCTCGGAAGGCGAAAAAACTAAAATACCAACAAAATTCGGATTAATTCCCTGAACAATAATCCGGGTTAGTTGTCTAATTGGTTGGATTTCAGTAAACAAGTCATCATCGTCGTTATGAAAGAAGAAAAAAGTATACATATTCATGTAGAGGACCATAAGTAAAATATTAGTTTAAATCGATGAATTCTGGAGAAATCTCATTAGATAAAACACAGTATATACCGAGCCCAGCAAAAAGACGGCAAATGGTTTGCCTTTAGGAATGAAAAAGTTTGGGCAGGATAGACCGAAACATCGTCACTGTCCGTTCGGTTCGGCTACCTTTAACATTTCGTTTTAGCAATTTGCAAATGGAGCAAGCGAGAAATTGGTTTTTTTCCTTCCTTTTTTTTTTTTAATTTAAAGTCTATGAGAGTACAATAATACTTTAAAGTACACTAATACTTCTGCAGCATTTGCATACGTCATCAATGAAGCTTTTCCAAATCTTACCGATGTGATGAACTTTACGGAGTAAACAGATTTGGGTATGATCTGACAATATGCTATTTATTGCAAAATATATGCTGAACTTAGTACGACCACCTTTTAAATCTAATGAAGCTTGCCTTGAATTCTGAACTTGCAAGCAATTCAAAATCTCACTGCTTTGAAGGGAAGTGTCACGCATTTTCACATAACTTCAGGACAGAAATTAATCCAATGTCTTCAACAAATGATTTTTAACAAATTTCTCTTCCAGAAATTAACAAGAAAGCAGTGGAATTATGAAACTTCCAATAAATACAGCTGATAACTGTAGACTTATACTCAAGGTGAATGCATGTGGAAGAGGTTATATATCACTTACTTTATCCTTAGTGAGGTACATTGTAAAGATCTTGGAAACCAGTTAAGATTTGAAGTTCGGAATTCAGAAGTAACCCAAAGTTGGAATGATCTTGTTGATCTACACAAATACGATACGTCGCAAAAATGTTTATAATTAGAGAGGCACGAACTTGACATACTCAAGAGTGATAATAAAAGAAATAGGGAACCAGAGAGAATTATTAAAAAACTGAGCAATGAATGTGTATGGGGATTTTCATACTGCGGGGAAAGTAAAGAAATAAAACAAACTTTAAATTTTAACTTCATAAAACTGTTTGCAAAAAACTTCATACCAGATATCTCTATGAATCGAGAGTCAGTAGAAAGTGAAAGAAGACTAGGCGACAGTGATAACGCTCATAAACCGAATCGACGACAAACAGTAGTGTAGAAGAGCAAGAAGACTGACGATAAAATTGATAAGAAATGATTACTACCGAAAAATTCTATGATACAATTTGAAACAATAATAAAAACCAAAGTATAAGAGTTACTCAAAGTATAAAAGTTACTAATTTATAAACCTTTAGTATAAGAGTTACTCAAAGTATAAGAGTTACTAATTTATAAACCTTTATAAATTAACCAAGAAAGCTAAATAAAAGAAACTTGAGTACTTCAGAAACTTCGACTGAATTACTTAAGTCGAAAGACAATACTTTTTAAGAATGACATTTTGCAAAGAAATGTCCCAGTTCATCCTGCACAGTACGCACATATCCTTAAATTTTAGTGGGAAGTAGTGAGAATAAGAATTTTCTGCAAAGCAAAAATCAGTGGAGAAAACCCACCACAAAATCACAAAGCAAATTACAGAAAATTTCATGGTTCCAAATCGATCTATTTTAACAAAAACAGTTTATATGTATATACTTAAATAACATTTCGCGGTGGGATAGGCAATAGCAAATTATAGAAACATTCTCGTTTCCAGAAACTCGGCATTTTCCAATCGCACCAACCTCGCGTTATTACTGTATTTAAATCCTCATCACCGGAATAATGAGGATCCAGAACCAAAAACGACGACTCACCCGTTGTTTCATTAAAATCGACGCCTAAAATCGTATGAGCCAACATACCACCACCTAAAAAACTTTTAAGTTTCAAATGTAATTTTCTTCGTTTTGGAAATGAAGTAAAACAACACAGCACGATCAAATAATTTCGGCAAGTTGTAAAAACGAGCTGACTCAACGACTGACTATTACTTAAGGATTTTGCATGTTATTATAAATACTATACTAAAATGATTATTCGGAACTCAATATTTAATCCATTGTGGCAGAAATTACTTTAAAAATAAGATGCATTTTTCTATAAAACACGTTTGAAACATACCAATCATAACGGGTGTGCCAAACGTTTTAAAGTGAAGTGATAACTGACGAATATTTCCGGTCACTTCTGTGCCTGAATTTGTTGTAAGCACCCGTGATTCAATCCCAGCCATATTTTCCAAACAGTAACCAAGTTCTATAGATCCAATCCATTGTTGACTTCCCACAAATGTCGCGTCTTTATCGCCACAATCATACAAACTCTCAAGTTTCAATTCCCTTTAAAATTCAGACATACTCTGAATTTTAAAAATGAAGCAACGAACTACAGACTTCGCGAAAGTGGATCAATACTGTATCTTTTATGCATAAGTTAATGGTGCAATAAATTTTTAAATTTCGACAAATAAAAAGATAGTTACTTGTTGAATCTCACGATGCGTTGGAGTGGGTTTATCGATATAACCTTGAAGAACAAACCAAGACCATAATGTTTGAAAAGAACGATAAGCACATCCCCAGCCGGTATCATCTATTCCGTCCTTTAAAGTGCTGACGTTTAATAACGAAAGGATTAAGTTCAAAATCATATTTTTACAGAGCATATGAATTTAGAAAAAATGAACCTGCATGTAGTGGTGGTAGTTATAGGAGCCACTAATAAAATATACCTTTCCCTTTGGTTTATCTGTAAAGAATAAAGAATAACAATGTATAGAAAAAAAAAAAAATTGCAATTCCAATAATTGTTTCGTTAGAGGAGACACAAAAAAATCAACCTCTGTCTCTCAACCGCACAATTTCCTGCTATAAAGAAAAAAGCGAAATAAAGTTTAGCTTTAGAAACTGCATCATCCTCAATCAAATTGTGATAAATATTATTTGGAAATTTAAAAGTAAGTAATGCAAGTCACTGAAAAGAAAAGCAAACGGACACCTGAAAAAAAAATTAGAAACTGGAAAGGGATTCATTTATTTCGAAGGAAATGAATTCATCTGAAGAAAGAAATCGAAATGAAATTCTTACAAGATCTGATATGCAAATGAGGATTTTGCAACAATTTCTGCGTTCCAGGATTAAATTGAAGAGACTGAGTGGGCCGTAAGATCGGCTTATCAAATGGAAGATTGAAAATACGGTGAAGTTTTGCCCGATGATTTCCTTAAAATCAAGAAAGTTTCAAAAATAATAGTAGTAGTAAGGAAAGGACTGATAGATTCTTTTAACCGAAGTAAACTTGAATGATTCTTTTCAAAATGATCAAAAAACATACGCAACACCATATCATCTTGGATATGAGGATAAACCACCGACAATAATCCATCGTTCGTTGAAAACATACCGCATCTAATATTTATTAAACGCTGGAACAGCCTTTAGATCAATTCGTCGCAGTTAAAGAAATTTTAATCCTTAATACCTCACAAACTTTCCGAAATACATTGACAGAAGTTTAGCTGGTAACAACATCATGAACAAATAAAATGACGTACAGAAGTCGTCTGAGAGCTGAAAACAATTTCATAAAGAAATATAATTCACTTTGAAGATCAAAAACCAACTTCGGAATTAAAATTGACGAATTCACATAAACATCGTTCAGTGAGATATACTGTTCGTTTCAGAGCTTTTCGCAACAAAGTGAGAATTTCTGTTGGACCATCCCTGGACTGCACCTCAGCCACCGAAGTTATTTCGGCTCTCACGTTGCAAAATACAGCGAGGTCTATAACTAACTCTTTTCATTTTAATTGCAAATGTAAAACGTTACTTCAATTAGAAAATCTCCTCAAACTGAGCAGATCTGCCGAAGGTTACTTTTATGTTAATAAAAATAGAAATATCTCAGTATCTTCTCTATATTGGAAGACAATTTTTCTTTCACTTTAATAAGTGTAAATCTCAAAACCTTTCTTAATTTTCACAATTGGAACAAGTTTTGGTAAAGAGTCATCACAATTCTTCTTGATTGGTATCAGTGGCGTAAAATTCACAAATTTCTGCAATAGTTTCCCTGAACACAGAAATTGAATCATTAAAAAAAAGCATCAGAAATATCAAAAAATAGAATTTTAAAACTGCAAGACTTTAAAAAATCCAGAAAACTTCGAAGCAAATAACATACCCTTCCACTGGATAAACAACCACTTATTTGTAGCATTTCTCCGTTAACTTGCTTTGCACCGATCACTTTATTTCCACCCAAGACAAAGTTATTATTCGAAAATACGAAACACAAGGATTCAATATTATCTAGTTCAGCAAAGACAGCATTGTTTATTTCTTCAAGAAGATTCCCTTTCTCACTCATATTTATATTCATATTTAGCCACAGTGTTGTCCTGACCAATAAATCATAGCCAGGTTTTGTAGGAGACGGTCTGCAACATGTATAGTTAAACACGATATCCACAAATTATAATTTATCATCATATAATGCAAAAATAATACCGCAAAGCAATCTCTTTATTCAATTTTATGATACTATCGGCGTCTCGAGCTTTGAGTGATGTTGTATCTGCAAACAGTACCAGGAATCCTTCCCTGTCTTCTACGAATACAGCTAATGAATTCAAATCGAAAGGATACTCCACATTAACGAGGGATAAAACGCCAAGAAAAGTAATATCTGAAAGTGTGCAATTTATTGTCCAACCGATCATCGTTTCACCATGCGCTGCATTTTACAAAGGAACGCTATATCCGCAGACTACAATCTACAAGAAATTTAGTATCTAGAATAGCATCTAGAATTACCAATCAGTTCAAGATATCTTCAAATGACCTTTAAATTGTGGGACAGCTGTCAACTTATACAACTCAGATACCGCCTTTATTTATTCATATCTGTGAATAAATCTGCGAATCTAACTTAACTTCACCTTTTTGCGTTACACTTTTCAAACTTACTTGAAGGTAACGAACTTTCAATAAAGCGTATAAGGTCCAATGTAGCATCAAAATCTGATAAACAACCAAACAAAACGTTTGTTATATTCGCCAATGAAGCATTACCAAACAGGAGAGCAGCAACAGTACCATTTTCTTGATATCTACTGTTGTTTCTATAATTCTAAAATTAAAAACACTTCAAATATTAACATTAAACATTAAATGTACACCCCGCACAGATTCGAAATGAAGTGAATGGAAACTAGGTCCTATAATTCAATCCACTTCTTCAATCTCGATGAATCTAACTTAAAATAATCGTTGAGATCTGAAATTCTTAATGTAAACGACTAGACACACTTCTGTATCTTGACAGACTCGCTCGAAAAGAAGTAGGTATTACCTCAAACAAATGATCGAAATCGACTTTCCACATTTAATGTAGATCCTAATTTCGAAGAAATTCAGCTACACTGTATGATGGGACGAGAGGATATCTGAGCAAATGAAGCATTAAATTTAAGTTTAATACAACCTTTACATAGATCGAGTCGTTCCCTCCTTTTATATATACATGAATACCGGCTTAATTCATTACTTTAAAATCAGTATATGAGGATCAGCGAAGCTACTGTATGAAGTCAAATATCTTAATTACGCATTCGCAATATACAAAGCGTTCCTCACACACATAGGAGGTCTTCGGGTTCCTTAACTACCGCCAAAAACTGTCAAGAACTATAGAAAAAAGTATTCATCCTCGAGCGTATACTAATTTAGCGCCGGATTAATTCAACTTAAACAATGAGAATGCAGAGCACTTACTGTTCGCCTCAAAGCTTTTAGTTTAAACGCATAACTCCTACAACCAGTTACATCGCTAGCAACTGACACCAATATCAAGTCAACACACGCAGCTCCAGTGCCAAAAACGTAGCTTGTGTCATGATGGTATGCCAGAAACACCTACTCCAAGTAACATACCACCGCATTCTATTAATCTCCTGATTCTGATAACCCACGGTTAATAACAGGTACAAAAACTCAGTGTATTCACATAAAAAAGATTCGCAAATGTAGGTATCGGACTCCGCCTATTTACGATGACACTTTTGATGAGCAACAAGACATGATGCGAATAAGAAAATGTAATGCAAAAAAATGACAGAATTATCACAGCTACTGATTATAATAACCACTTTTTACCACACATAAGCTGAATACGTTAATCACACTGTAATAAACTATCCCACTGCACGAGCACTATAATAAGCAATGAATAGTACTTTTGTATAAGTAAAACATCCATTTGAATCACAGAAGTAAACATAAGCAAATTAAATCCTAGAAGACAAATAAACTTAAAACGTCTATCAATGAAACATGATAAAATACATTTCTCCTTTCACGATATTTTTGGATATTTGAATATTTCGCCTTTTATGTGACACAAATGTTAAAATTTCAGAAGAATTAAGTGATTAGATACAAGCAACGTCTTTGACTAAAATGGCTATACAAGTTGTAAACATTCGGGTTAAGGATTCTGCAAGAAGGGAGGGTCATTTATATTACTGTATGAAGCGGCTCTTTGGATATATTGTAGGATTGAGGGTGGGAAGAATTTCTACATCGATCAAGCAATGGAATGCATTAATATTATTACAATTGGACAACGTTAAACCCTACACCAATACTGATTATCTTATGAATCATCGAATTAATACAATTTCTATGAATGTAACTTCCATAATATAAAACGAACGACTACTACTAATATTACTTGGCAAATATTCACAGAAAAATGAGAAAAACGGATGGAAGTGAACCTTTATGGAAATATTACTGAGAACTTATCTCTTCATGCTAGTGAAATCGATATTTATCTTGAAAAAAACATATGGATAGTAGTCATGCATACCCAACGACATCAGTATTGGATTATCTTCGATAGCCTAAAAATCAAAATGTGGGGGATTTTTAAATCAGTCTGGAACTGTAACAGTAACAAATGTAATCCGTGGAAATTACCCAATTACTCAATGAAAAAAAACAAGAAAAAAAAACCTCAATGGGACCAGCAGCAGATGTATCCAAATGCAAATAAAGGTTATGAAGTGATGCTCGCAATTTCTTATGCGAATTCTTATTTGGTTCTATGACTGCTGCTTGGAAATTCACAGGTAGACCATATCTAAAAGATTAAATATCAGTAAATTAGAGGAAAAGATCAAACATCAGAAAAATTGACATCTGTAAAAAACAGATTTTCTTGTCAAAATAAATGAAATTCTAAAAACATATGAAAAATTTTGATCTGTCACCAAATTCTTATTGAAATAAAGGAGAGTTGTAACGAAATACTTCACTCCAGTTGAATAAATCTAATCTACAGCAAAACTGGCGGTATATGGGTGACCATTTTTAATCTTTTCGTAATCGGAAAACTGGCCTCAAGCTATTTACCTGAGAACACTTTCAACAAATACTCGCAGTGCTTTTATATGAACAAAGGCAGAGAAAATCTCGCCAAAATTGATTTTCAGCCATCGAACAAGTGGAGCATACTGACGCTGCTTCTCCTGTACCAGTTTATCACGCTCATTGCGACCTATTTTCAATGATTCTTCATCGTAAACGAAATCCCGGACAATGAACCTGAAAAAGCTGCTGCTGTAACATATACTGTTTGAAATTTCCTTTTTTTTGTCGGAAATTTGAGGAAATAAAAATTGGTGCTGATTAGAATAAGAAAATACAGCTACTTACTTGTTCTCTCTGCAATGTGTTTTATATTCATCGATCACTTTTTTGAACAGCGTAACAGTAAACAACATTTGCTCACCATCTTCGGTAATTAAGCGGCTCGATCCAGGCACCACCATATCGGATAATGTTTCATACTTTTGCTGCCATTCTTTTGCTAACGTTCTATTTAAAAAGAGATGCAGAAAAACATACTGTTCTATAAAGAATCCAAAATATGACAAAGTAAAACTAACTAAACTAATTCATTGGATCGGTGTTGGTCCTTTTACTAAAATTTCTATTTCTTTCTGCGAAATTAAGGAAAAAACATATGATATTGCATTTCAAATGAAACTTAGTGCCTTTCAAATTACATCGCATCCAAACAGTGATAGAGCGCTATCACTAGCGAGTGAGAATAAAAAACTAAAAGTGGAACAAAGGAGTACAACTGGAGAGGATATAAAAAAGCGGTGTACATAATAATGGAAATTCTACTTCTGAAGGGTTTGACTTAATGAAAAAGCAAACTCTTTAACGTACTTTGGTATAACCACTAGCAACGTCTGCAGATACTCTGAGTTAAGGATAAAATCACCAGCCTTCACGATTTCTGACAAATCTTTCGTTAACAAACTGCCCCTTAAAAGCACATTTGACATTCCAATGATTAAACATCAGAAATACATGAATCCATCTTTAACTTCTAAAATTAGGATCGGCATGAAAGTCGGCATTCGTTCTTGACTTTAGAAGTTAAGAGCTAATGCGATTTCCAAGACAGACCCATCTCATCCTAAACTTTGTCTTATTTTTACTTACTGCTTCCTAGGTAAGCAAAAATTAGACATAGCTTGCCAGGTCTATCATAAACACATATTACCTCCTCAGAGGCGTCAAGTACCCAAGGATAATAGACGACTGTACTGTGCTCGAAAGACAACATTCCTACTTACTATTACCTCTAATTTTTAATGGACAGTAAAAATTAAATTGTGTTTGAAACGTACGCTGCTTTCCGGTCCATTGACGCAAGACTGTTCTTGAGATTATTATAGGTTGTGGATTTCGTCTTCAAATCATTATCAATCTGGGTGATTTGCTGAAAATCAAAGCGCCATCATTTGGAAGGGGATTTAAAATTTTGACTTCGAAAAATTGATTTTACCTTTCCGATAATATCACTCAGCACTTTCAGTGATTGCTTCAGAGGGTATTTTGCACCTTCCCATTGGAACTTAGTAACATAAGTTTTCACGTCCTCTAAAAACAGAAAGATCGGATATTTCGCACACAAAATGAGATTGATGATAAACTTGGAAATTATGCAAATAATTAGAACAGCTGAATCAACAGAGAATGAGCAATTTTGTTTAGAATTCGATCACATGATCAAGTTTAAACTTACTACCACTAACGACAAGATTTTCCTGTAATTTGTCTTGCTCATCTTCCAGAACATCAGCGAAGTACTGCGTTAACTTTCGCGTCACTCTAAATCAAAAAGAGGCAGATTAGTGTAATGTAGAATTGCTGACAAAACATTAAGGAAAAACAAAAGTGAATCATACACGTACTGTTCTGCAGCAGTATCCAATTTAGCCAAGTCATCAGATAAACCAACCAACTGATCCAAAGTCCCGACCTGTAATCATAATCACCATTTAACTCATCCTGTCCCTAAAATCATTGCCAATTTCTCAAAAATTAAGCCTCTAAATGTCGAAGCATACTAAGGGAATTCCTGCCAGTTCAAGTATTTTGCTTCGAAATTCAGCAAAATTATCGTCAAAATCTGACCTCACAGAAAGACAAGCTGATACGACGATCAGCGACTTACCAAGCCTCTCTGTACCAGGTTGACTCTCTCTACTCACAATCTGTTTTTTGTCTCTCACTTGCTCAGGACATGTGAAGCGAAGAATTATCCTTTATTATTATGTTAAAAAAATATATGAAATGATCAGATGTGGAAACGAAACTTACTTTCAGATCGGGAACATTGAATTTATAGTTGACGGACATACTGCCAGTTGTCCGATTCAATTTATCCCACGTTTCCTGTGGCGAGCCCTCATTTGGTGCTGAAATCAACCACAGATCTCCTGGAGCAAAAGACATCCCACCTGTAATGATACAAGTACTCCAATCGAAAGAGGTATATAATTGGCACTGAGAAACTGATTGGACCTCATCGTTCAACAAACACTCTTCCTTTCATGCAAAAACCTTACAAACCGCGTACTTATTTTCTACCGTTAACACTTTACCATACGTCGGTCTTCCAAACAATAACCAAAGATCAAGTACGGTAGTAAGGAATCGTTATGAAAACCATTGAAAACAGCTTAACGATACCCAGTGAGTGATATTCAATGTTTTGTGTTCAGGAGCTTCTTTAGCCTAGAAATAATTCAAGTGGTCACCACATAAATAGCACTTCAGGCAAAATTTAAGTCACAAAGAAATTCCTGGCGACATGACGTCAAACCACCGATATTCACGCCCGGTGAAGTTTACAGTCGTGATTGTGTGCTTTCTCTAACCCCTTTAGCCACATTACCTAGATATACCCAGTTGAGCTACATAAAAATCAAACTATTGATTGACCACATATTTCCACTCTTCCTCTTTTCAGATAATATGATGTTTCGCGATGAAAACTAGTAGCTTGGATGTCCCATTCCTAACACCTTTACTTCATTTTTGTACAGCGTATTGTAATGGAAAACAACCAGGACCGTAAAGCAGCTTTTTTATATGCAGACAAATAAAACAAGAAATTTTTTATGCTCAACAACATGAGAAAAAACATACAGCACATTAGTATTCGGTGAGATTTTTAGCAGCCGTTCAACCTGATTTCAGGAAACAAAAGTAAACAGGAATCCTGCACTCCTTCGGATTTTTGAATAAAACATAAACAGAGCATATGTCATACAATACAGTAAACAATTTAATAGAACCAATTTTCCATTCTGATACCCGAAATAACAACAAAAAGTAAAAAAAAAAAACAATTCTGTAGATGGAACGATTTACATCGAATTGATAACGCCTCTACATAGAAAAACTGATGCAGTAACAAATCATGAACTTAACTGGAACAACCAAATATGCCTAATCATCAAACTTCATCCTTTTATTTTGGGCTGGTTCTGAACGTCCACCAAAACTTCGTTTGTTGCCAAGATCAATCCCTCGTCCTAAAACCGAATGATTCAGCCGGTTTTCAAAATTATTGATATTGCGGAGAAAAATAAGAATTTCGATATGTGATGCACCCACATCAAACAAGCATCTGTGCGTATCACAATTATTACACCATTTCTTAGCTCTTTTCATTACGAAATCGCCAAGCTTATTGCCTTAACGATAACGATTCAACATTTACCTCGCCCTCGGAAACCTCCACCAGACTCACTTCCTCGATAACCACTGCCTCGGCCACTCCAATCTCCACCTCTAACACTTCCACGACTACCGCCTCTAAAACCGCCTCGGTCTCCTCCACCACCTCGATCGCCTCTACCATTTCGACTGAATGAGCCTCCTCCACGACCTTAGACAAAAATTATAAATAAGATTAGCAATGATTAGAATTAATGAACAAACTGTAATGTGTTTTAAAAGTGAGGCTTACCACGAAATTTACTTCGACCACTGCCACCACGACCACGACCTCCTGCAACTAATATTCATTAAAACAGAGATGGAAAATCTGGCTACAGCGTAAATTCATGATTTCGAAAATTCGCATTACATTCTCCTAACTCAACGATCTACGGTAATATGCGAAATACAGCTAAAAATGTTTTAAAAGGCTAATTAAACGAACCCCGTCCATTACCACGTATTTGTCCTTTCCCTCGTTTACCTGCACCATTTGGCAAAAATCGGTCAATAGGCAATAGTCTTCCTGAATCAATGTACAACTTCTGTGCTTCTTTGAAAGAGGAAGCTTTGATACCATCTTGCAGTTTCACGGTGAATCCCTACAACATCGTTCTATTTAACTTGAGAAACTCGGAAAAAACATAGATTCATACCCACCCTAACACGATATATCCTCACCAGTCTATAATAATTCCAATAATCAGGATCAGCAAGACTACGAGTCACCTGGCACAATGCTGTATCTGTTGGTGGTAATTACCGCATAACAAAAATGAAGTTGGACAAGGTTGTATATGGAAGAACTAAAGGAAGTTTATAAAACCGCCACAGTATTCTGCTGCATATAACCGATAATAAGTCTATTAATGTTTCGGAAAAATTTAAAAAACTGAAAAAATAGGAAGGTCCCCTCAATGCAAATTTAAGTAGCTCTTGTTATTGTTCACCGGTAATCATCCACTCCGAATGTTAATACATGAATAGATACAAGTCTGAATGTTAAGATGCATTAACGAAATTTGATAAATAAATGACATACATACGTTGTTTTTAATACCACCAAAGATCTCATCAACTTTGCCAATCTGCTCTTTGTTTTCGAAAAATATCGGAGCGTTGAAGTAGGGAATTTTGCCTGATGTGTTATGACAAACGATATCATCTTCACATGTGTGCGTGAAATACCCTATTTCTATAAAGAAAAGTATTGTTTGAACAAGCAGTCTCATGTTATCATTCACGTGATTCCTCTAGGGACTTTTCGTGACTTATAATGATAGAAAATACACCCTGATACAATCAGAGCAAGTTATTATCAACTAGGCGAAGTAAGGATGTCAGTGACAGTTTCCTTTTTTCGCTATTGGTGACATATCAAACCGTTCCATATGTTTCAACATACTCGTTAATGGTAAACGATTTGAGCTATTCGCTAGCCATGATGAAAGAGATATTTACCAGTCACTTGTTCCGGAGGACCTTGATCATAGCCAGCATTGCGGTTAATTCCTCCTCGATTTCCTCTGCGTCCGCCATGTCCTGAATTCCCAAATCCTCGACCACCACTTCGACCTCGAAACGACATTTTCTGTAGTAGAACATGAAATAAATTTTGCAAATCAAAAGAAATGTTACGGGAAAATTCAACAGGCATCGAACTGCATTGAAAATTCAACAAATACTGAGCCGAAGAATACTTTCGCTGTAACTTATTGTAAGCACTGCATAAACAAGAACAAAACTTTAAACTGTTCGCATAACAAACCATATGCTTTACAAACTGTGAACAAAACAGATGATAAACAAAGAAACACGGAAATAAGGAATTTCTCCCGAAATGAGATCCACTCCCCTGAAAATCAGCCTCATTAATATGAATTAGCGAAAATTATTACCATGAATCAAAGGATTGTCAGTCGCGACACCAATCTCCCGCTCTAACCCCCGTCCCCCCAATGTCTTTTCCCCTTAGTAGTCATCTTATTGTCAGTTGCATCTCCGCGAAAATGTGTCGCAGGAAGCGCGACATGACTGCTTTTCGTCCCACGAGTCCTCGTTGACCTGGTTACCTATAATGATGTTTGACAGGCTTCGATGTGATGGGAAGGGACAACTGCTCCTTCGTCATTCTCTAAAGGGCCTTTTCATCCCGAAGGCGTCATTTGGTAAGGAATAGACGATGTGTGTCACTAAGGTCGGTATAAAAATTGCAAATTTGCACCTGAAGTTGGGAGGCATGTACGGACAGTCAGTGGACCCGTGAAATCCCGACAACCACGTGAGCAGTACCTGCTTGATGCAGTGGTATGCTTACATCGCCGTTCTCCTTCCTTCTGAATATGGTGATTGATAATTAAATATGAATTCAAAGTGGAAGGGTATGAACTTGAAATACGTTTTTTCTCAGCAGATTAATATCTAACTGATATATGGCAGTCGTGTCATTGTCGACAAATAACTAATCCAGTGGATTTCCCGCATTATACATTGGATTTGAATTGGTTTCGAAAAAAGTAAGCATCCATATGCAAAGCTCAAAATGACATCCATTCCACAACGTCTCAGCGCGTCAAGCTCCCCACTCCAAGAAATTCAGCAACCTTCAGCTCCTGTCGTCAGTAGCAATGAATCAACCAGTAGATTGAGGCGTAACAAACCTCGTGGTTAGTTTTTTCTAAAGTTTTATTTTTTCCATCTTACTGGGTTTATTGAGTTAACTTATTTTTAAGCAATCTTTAATATCCCATCCGTGAACTAAAAATTATCAGAACGTCGTGTTGTGTTGTTTAGCACTCACTGATTAAGTAGCTGGAGATACCTGAGCTGTACAGTGTGGTGAGGGTAATGGTACTCATGATCTACTCTAAGATGACCGAACGATATCTTTTCTGTATCAGTAAGTGAGCTGAAGCGTGCGTAAACATTTAATTTGATATTTTAACCATCTTTTTTTTCCATAAAAGTAGAATTTTGTGGGCATATCACTATTTGTTTCCAGATTGAATTTTCTGTAAAACAGAGTAATAACATACACGATAAAGAGATATTTTATTAGGCGAGGAAACTTTAAAAGAAGAGAATGAAAAAGGCAATGAGGAGTAGCAGTCTGTAAGAGAGACATAGTTGGCTGAAACTATATAACTGTAAATGATATTTAATACATACTTACTTTCCGTGAACATTTCGTATTGCATTCATCGTAGCTTCATCGAACTTTCAACTAATAAATTTTGAAATTCCTAATGGTTTCAAAGATTAGGGGTTTAAATAGGAGCTTACCAGCGGCATGGGTGTTTTTACAGTTATAAAATTCAAAGTCACATTACCGTCTCAATTATCGAAACACAAGCTTTTTAAATATATAAAAGCAGTGTTTTGACAGTACAGTGAGGTTTATGTTGTGCAGTTCTGCCTGACAGAGAGGAACTACTGTTACTGTATTCCGAAATTGATAGTGCATGTTAGAGAGGATTTATTCAGCTAAATACATTGCCTTGTTGACTTGGATTTCGGTTACGCTTCACTTGTGCAATGTTTTTGAAAGGAAAATGTCAGGTTGAGAAGCAAAATTTCTCTAGTAAATTAATCAACTCTTTAGCTTCGTAATTTCATATTCCAGTATGTAGTTGATGGAACAATTTGCAGATACAAAGCTTCGTCAACAAAAATTACCTGCATGGCAGCCCATACTAACTGCATCAACAGTCATACCAACAGTTTTTGGAATTGGCATTATTTTTCTACCTATTGGTGTCGCTTTATTCTTAGCTAGTCAAGGAGGCAAGACATTATATTAATTTGGTTTTGTTCACATGTAATATGATTTATTGTCATAGGGTTGCTCTTCGATTGTATTCACTTTCTAAGAAAGAGGTAAGTTGGCAGTCACAAAACTGAAAAAGGAATAATCGCTAGTTCCTAATCCTACTATCCTTAGGTGCAGAGACTATTTTATAATTCGTGAAAGACCTGGAAATATCAGATACACATTCCGCGGGTTGAAATTAATATTATTATAGTGAAAGAGTCGATCACAGATTATACATCGTGCAGTGCACCTTCACTTGAAGCTTGTGAATTTGTGATTAAGTTGAATAGCGATTTTCAGGTTTACAATTTTTTCCATTACCTATTTTAGTGATTGCTTTGACTGTGAACTTGCTTGATTGATATACAGTTTTGTCTTGAAAATAAATTCCAGGGTGATGTTTATTTTTATTATGCATTGGATAATTACTTTCAAAATCATCGGCGGTATATGAAAAGTCGCAGCGATAGCCAGCTTTTGGGCGACCTTCAGGCAGGCATTCTTTGTAGCTTGAACTATGACATGAAAAAGCACAGAAATTAGTGCAATTTTTTTCAATGCAGAGTTAAGAAGTACGAAAGTGCTGTGAGATTTCAGAATGTGGGCGATTGTGAGCCATACGCATATTTGAACACGTCATCAGGCTTACAAATTATTGCTCCATGTGGTGCAGTTGCCAATTCTATGTTTAATGGTTAGGAAAGTAGTCCGAACGTTTTATTGCGTTTCTTTTTTAAAAGTCAATTGTCGCAACTTCTTTTTGGGTTCACAAAGATTTCAGATTCGTTCACTTTGTATCGTAATGGCAGTGGTGATCCGGTGCCTTGGACATATAAAGGTGTTGTTTGGCCGGTTGATAAGAACAGAAGATATAGGAATCCACCTGGAAATCTTCGGCAGGCTTTTGAGGTAGGTTTTTTTCTTCTAGAGAAATATTTCTAATGAAAAAGCTGAGTCAGATCAAATGAAAGTGCGACATTTTGCCAGAGCTGACAGCTGTATAATTTCGTTGGATATAATTTAAAATCCATGTTCTCTTCATATTTATATCGTAATGTGTTTGCATACTTGGGTAATTTCAGAATACTGTGAAACCTCCTAACTGGCGAAAGGCAATATACGAATTAGACCCAGATGATCCAGATAATAATGGCTTTTTAAATACCGATTTTATTGTATGGATGAGGACAGCAGCTCTACCAGATTTTAGGAAATTGTATCGTATTTTAGTTCGTTATAAGAACTCATTGTATAAAAATGGCTTGCCTGCTGGAACATATCAGCTCGTAATCCAAAGTAGTGAGTTATTTTCGACATGGAAGATTTTACTTTGTAAAAACTGGAAATATTGCATCATTAGACACATGAGAATCATATTAAAATATTGCAGTCAGGTAGCACTTTAATATTTCCTATCTAACTCTATCTTTTTTTTGGCTCTGCAACTATTTTATAGTTATCCTGTCGGAAAATAGGTAGTGATTACTCGAACTTAATGCACTAACGCAATGCAGAGTACCACATGGGTGTGTTTGAAGCATTAACAACTTGAGTATCTTTCGTTTTTGTTGTTACCACCATTTATGAGTTGCCAGTGTTTGGTTTTGTAAAGAAGTACATTAATTGATTCTTCATAATGCTTTGATTTTACTCGAATTATTTCTATCAAGATGTCGGGACGCTGACTGTTTTGATTGCCCTTTAATCTACTGGATAATTGTGTTCTTTCCTTTGTTAAATATCAAGTCTCTTTCTTTCCTTCGCGATCCAATACAAAGTTCATTTCAGATTACCCAGTAACAGTGTTTGGTGGTAGGAAATATTTTATAATAAGTACAACATCTTGGGCAGGTGGCAAAAATGCATTTTTGGGTATTGCATACATCATCGTTAGTGGCATTTGTATCCTGTTTGGTGCAGTTTTCCTGATAATACATCTAAAATTCGGCACATCGTAAGTTTTTTGTTGCCAAAAATTTTTATATATATATTACTCAAAACTTGCGCCTTCAAAAAGCGGACGATTCATTCATTACTCTTCTCTCCATTCTTTTTCGACAAACATATCTGGAATGAACATAACTTTTACAGATCAAATGAAGCTGGGAGCATCTCTCAAGTCTCACGGTAGTTTCAGTTATTCTGATTTTTCACCTTTGTATTTATTGTCATCAAAAAAAACCATCTGTTCCATGTTCCATTTACTGCGAACTACTCGAAATAAAAGATCTTCCATGCAAAATTCTTCGAATAGTTGTAATAAAATGCGCTGAATAAGATATCACTAGTTGTAATAAGTCCATAGTGCGGGCAGTTAGGTAAATTAAACTAGTCACTGCCGTATAAAGCCCCACCGGTTCATGACAAAGAAAGTAAGTTTTTTTTTCCTTCCTTTTCGTTTTCACAATTTTTCTCTTCCCTTTGATTATGACATAGGAAGCATACTTATTTTCTGAATTGAGTCGAATTCTGCTCCGTACTTTTTCTTTGAGTGTAGCTGAGTTATTTTTTAGCCGCATTCATGTCTTCGAGTTTTTTGCATTAAATACTGAAATTTTGCGTGAATTTCTCTTGCCGCTTTCAAACTACTAAATGCTAAAATTTGAATTTGTAAAAATCATTTCCGTACTGTGATCAGTGCATTTTTGTAATTTTTTATGTTTTGTATTTACGCTTATCAAGTTATGACTTTTCCAGAAATTATGTGATGACAGCAATGAAGTGTGCTTCATTCCAAACCCAATTGTTTTTTTATTTTGTATCGAAATGGGAGTTTTCTCCACTCGCCTTTTTCTTCTATTTCATGCGGTGCATTCATATAGAAGCTCTTTACCATATATCTTCATTCATTCGTGAAATTGTTATTGAATGATACTATGCATGGACGCAATATTTGATTGAAGCAAAAAAGGTGTTATTTATTCTCAAGATATATCACCACCAGATTGTGACAATGCCAATCGTTTAGGACGTCTTTTCAGAATTTTAAGGATATTTGAAAGGCATGCAGTGTAAACAAAAAGTACTGAATTACCTGTAGCACTTCTCCTTTCAGATGATTTTATCATTAGGTGCGTAGAGCAATCCTTTTCTAATTCAATCAAGAAAACCGTCACGGTCTATTTTACTTATCATTAAGATGTTTATGATCCATGGCGTTGGTTCTTTAGGCTCATAATTTTTAATCTTTTACCTTGGCAAAGATGGTTCAGGAATCAGTCATACTTTCAAACTAAAAGATGACGTCAGCTTTGTACTGATGAAGACCAAAGACTTTCTGACTCGTTAAGATTGAGCTTGAGAAGAATGACTAATTTCGGAATTAGCTATTTCAAAATTGTTAATTTCGTTAAGAATAGTCGAGCGATATTGCAGAGTGTCCCTTCCTTTGAAAAAAGATCTTGAAAGGGCAGGACGACAGTTAGGTTCTGCATAGTTGTCTATCGTTATATTCAAGTCAGGCTTTGGACGCTTTAAGTCCGTGTTTTAAATCTTAACGACTGAATTGCTACAACTGCAACTGACTACGTTCGCGGTGAGATCGCACTTTAAAAATGTTTTATGACTAATTTTAACAGCTGTTCAACGACGAAGAGTAAAGGACATCGAATTCAGATAACAATGCGGTAACTTCACATGCAATTACGAAGGGAACCTAATGATCACAGGCTGTGCTTTCATCGGTTTCTTCATTCTCTAACAGTTTGATAACCACCTTGGCAGCTTCCATAAATAGTTTCTGAATGACCGATTCTACATTTTCCTCACCTGTTGCTTCTTTTGAGTGTTCAGGTTCTTCATTGCTCAGTTCTGGCTCTTTGGGAATTTCCTGAGAGCCTTTTCTACAGCTTTCCCAAGCGGTTTCTTCCAAGACCTCTTCACATTGCTTGATGGCTGATGCTGTTACAGGATCAATGGCATAGTCACAATCACCCAGCTGATCTGACACACTTTCTGTGTCGTCTTCCATCAAATTATCATACGGCGCAGCAGCCAAAGATCCTTCGTCCTAAAATACGAATGTAGCCAAAGACTACCAGAATCATTTTGTTTGAAATTTAATAATGGAAAGGCGAAAAAATTCGCGAACTTTCAGATCGTTTTTGGTCAACATGACTAGTAGAGTACATGGGAAAGCTAGGATTCGGAGCTTTTCAGGCAAGTTTTGTAAGTTTTTTTATATCGTGAGAAATTATTATGCCTGATCAAATGAAAATTCAAGATAGCTTTGCATATAAAAACTATAGTAATGTAATGGAAAACTAATGCGGTAGAAGTCAGCTAATCTGACCTAAAGCGGCAAAACTTTCCGTTTATCTCCAACAACTGTACGTCACTAATGCATCACTTGGTTTTATAAACTATTGACAGTTACTATGTTCTTCATATGGCGGCCGACATGTTATTCCAGCTGAAACTAACGCTTGATGTTGTTTAAATAAGATACTTTGCTACAGAAAAACAAAGTATTTGTTCTTTGGGAAATTTAAATAAAATATTATTTGATGTGACAGTACCGGTTATCTTTAAATGAAGATGATTTGGCATGAAGGGCTCGGTTGGTTTCTAGTATTTTTTAGAACGGAAAATTTTTCCCTGTATTCGTAATGATGGATTTGACGATCAAAAAAAAATATAAATCCAGAACAAATATAAAGCAAATATATATATAATAAATATTGAAAAGCAAATAAATATAAATCCAAAGAATAAATATAAGCCAAAAATAAATAAATATAAAGAAGAATAAATATGAAAAGAATAAATATAAAAGATATAGCTGTCAATTAGATTTATGCAAAATTTTGTATACTTCGTTGGGATCCCGCACCTAAAACTGTTACAATCTACATATTGCCAGAAACTAAGTTTATAGCAACAAAAGTTTACATGTACTAGGGTTTTGCTTCGTCAAATCCAAAAACTGTCAGCTGGTACGCAGACCTGCAGTGTGTTATAACGATCTAACAATTAACATCTAATATTTAGTTGCTGGATATAAAAAAAACAGACTCCAATAGTTTGTCCTTAACAATCCTACTTCTAATACCTGATGATGTCAAAAAAAACGAGGAATTGCTGAGAATTATATATTAAACAACAGACTACTAATATGGGTATAATCGACCTGCGAATAAGTATTTACTGCGCGTCACACTTTAAACTTGGGAAAATTAACCGTTTTTCCAAAGATTTTAGTGGAATATATTACGACATTTAAAGCGTGTACGACCATCGTCAAAGAATGGTGTATGGAAGTAAATTGAGATGATGGCATAACTCTTTCATCGAAAACAAAATAATGAAGACTGAGTTCATCGTTAAAGTGAATGATTCAGGAAATTCTTTCAGTGAGTTCGGGTTTCTGGATCTGTGCATTACTTAGATAATTATTTGACTCGGAATTTACGTGGCTTACCAAGAAACCTCTTCCACATACACCTTTGTTTTCTTAGTTTCATGGTACGTATTTTGACCATAAAATAAAACCAATAGGAATAGGAAACGGCTTTGGGACAATTGCTTCGAGAAAAATCGGTGAGGAACGAAACATCTCTCCATGTAAAAGATGTGAAAGTTACTGTGTTCGACATCGAGCCTAATTTGAATTTGGTCCAGTCCATAAAACATAGAAAATGATATGAGAAATTTCAACTGATTTGATTATTCTTGTACATTTGTCATCCTGATTTAGGAATAAACTGATGAAGAATAGTCAACATTTGCTGAATAACCAGATTGTCTTACAAGAAATTACGATAAATAGTAACTACGGAATCAAGCAACGATTTCAATTATTCCTCCTTGCGAAATATAGTTCACTTTTAGCTATAAGCCAAAGATGTATGGAACTGTTCGCACAAAAAGGTTCCAGATTTCATTAACAAAGTGTCATACCTTGCTAAGATGACGGAATCACATACATCTAAATTATCGCTTTGGAAACTCCAACAGGTCAACGATCCTCAAAATATGAGTATAGCCTTGCACAATGTTCATTCCTTATTTTAATTAATAATTTCATCTCTTTTGAGCATTAAATGAAGAAACCTCGGGCAATATGCCATCCATAATCTTCGCAACTGTTTCACCGCATGAATTTACTTCATCCTGAACAGCATCCATCAAACGAAGTCGAAGTAAGCCAATGATATCAACCAAATCACTACGTTTTTTCTCTCGAATATCAGCTTCTTGTTTAGACATTTATTCACTGGCAACGTGATACTTTCTGTAACATGAATAGCGGAAACAGACCTTTCTACGAGGTGTGATCTTCATATACATTTAACTGATACAACAAGTTGTCTTGAATTCTCGCTCATGCTACCTACCTATAATAATCGATCGAAATTGCACCTGGGAAATCCTTACTAGCTTACAGGAAACCAAATCATCAATGTCCTGCTATCCACATCTCTGCCCATCCTGCATCCACCCATCCCGTTCCATTCGCATCACCCTCGTATTATTAAGCAATTCCATATAACCTCTCTCTACTCGCTATTCAAATTTGGCACGTCAACATAACGTATGATTCACATGAGTTCGTGGACTCAGAACTGCACGTAAAAAACAATGAAAACAATTGCACGACAACTGCACATGTTCCGTTAGAGTCTTGTTTGAAAAGTCTTTGAGGATGAGATGAGTGAGTGGAGATTGATGCATGGTGAGGGACGAACGCAGAGTGCCATTCCAGGGTAATGGATCTAGGAGCATGGCGGACGGCTCATCAAGACTGTCGCGACTTTTTTTCGGTAATTTTTCAATTAAATATAGTAAAATAATTAATGTCCACATAAAAACTAATTTATGGTGATATTTCGAATGAGTTTTTCGATAGCCTGCGAACTTTACCTGTAGATGGATTATTTTGGTTGACAAAGAATAGTGGGGAGAAACCAGGAGAAAAGGAAAGTAGAAAGTTAAGGCGGCAGTACTGGAAGTTATTACCTTCTCAGGAAGAGCAAGAAAGGGCGGGAGTACTAAAAGTTACTGTCTCCTCCAAACTCTGAAGCTAAAAAAATGAACTGATTGGAGATTCTTTTGCCTTACACAACTGTTTTCAGGGTTCTTCTTTCTGGAAGTTTCATCTCGATATTAATATTAATAAGCTTGCTGTTACTGCATCTACCCGTTTCTTCCATCTGGAAATCACACGACTGATTGCAAACGGTGCTTCGACTACAATATATTCCGTGAACAGTGATTGGTGTTACCTGCTAACTGCGTGTTATTTTGCTTTCCTCTCTCCGGGTATCAGTCTATTAGATCTTGCTGGATACCACTATTTTGTACCAATAGAATCTTCATAGAAATTTTAGTTTTCATGTATACGCATATGGCTTTCGTTTATATATATATATATATATACATATATATATATGTAAAGACTTTACATCTGAATAGATGTTTCGAGGAGAAGCCTCTAAGAAACATTTCGGATTTATGACGCTCCAAACGAAAATTTGTCAAAAGTTTAGCGGTGGGCGTCGTGAAATTTCAAGCCATGGTGCAGCATCTTTGTAAACATCAAAGAAGCAGTCAACACGTTGCTGGATTCTATTTAAATAGGTTGAAGTAGTCCACAGCAATTACCTGAGCAAGTGGATCGAAAAGGGAAATTTGAATGACATTGATACATAGATGTGCGCAAAAGAATGATCGGTACCGACTTTGTTAGGTAATTTTCTCATTTAATAGACAGTTGCGGTCAGATCCCTCCTCCAGTTCCTGAAGTTTTAAGATAAAAGCTAAATATTACAACACTGCAATATTATTTAAAACTGTAACAATAGTGAATGGTTATGTAAAAAGCGGTTTTGGGTGTTCAAAGACTGGACAGGAATACTTTGTTACACAGGTTAACACCAAGAAGGTTATACTGAGAGTAATTATAATGATAAAAAAGGAAATCTGGTAAATTTCATTTTTAACGGAACTGTTCTCAAATTGAACAGCCCATAATAACTTTGAAGCTCCAGTCTATGCAGCAAATGAGATCAAGGATATATTACATGACCAGATCTCAACCTGAGTTCATCTCAATCCGTTGTACGCATAGTGCGGATTTCCGAATGGATAAATTCGTTCGTCCCTTTTACATATAACTGCGATATAGTTTCGGCGCACTCGCTTTCCAAAACTTCATTTAAAGTTACACATCGTGGGTGGTCTCCAGCACAGAGCAGCGTTGACAATGCGAAGACCACCAAAGATGTTCGCTGCAGCAATTAGATATGTTGCCGGATATCTTTAATATTTTATCACTGCAGACGATAACCTTCATGGGCGGTAAAAATGCTTTGTATAATGCTTTGCCGAATATAAATTTCGCAAAGAACCGTAGAGTGAGTGGCGCGTTGGTAATTTTTGAAAAGTGCTGAGATCTATTGGATCGAATTTGACCAAAAAAGGAATTGGTACTATGTTTTCACTCAAGTTTACATGATTTTTTGGGAACCGATGCTTATCGTGAATAGTCCGTATAGGAAGCTATTCAAACTTGAGTATGGACATTTCCTCGCCGCGATTTTTTGCCACTATAACGAATATCAATTACTTGAATGATTAATGGGTTGGAAAATTCAGCAATGCACACTTTTGGCTAGATCAGATAACTGAAGGTTAGGAAGAGATTGAGCTGCCTCAGTAAAACAGTACTTCTCGCGAGGAAATCCAAGTAATTCTCATCTTTTACAAGAAGTAAGTTTCGTCAGTGACTGAAAAAAAGAGCCAAAAATATAACCATATGAACAAAATCCATCGTTTTTTTCCAAATATATTTCGATTAGCCATAGAAAAATATTTTTTTATGGCTTAAAGTTTATAATGGTTAATCTGAATTAAGTTAACGCCTACATCGCTTTCCAACAATTACATTTATTTTTTCGGGAACGAAATATAGAAAGACGAAAGTCGGAACAGAAGTAGAATGACTGGACTCATGATCTTACTTAAGTCTCACAAAACAATTGAGTCCAGCAACTTTTTATTATTCCTCTAATAAATTGCTCTTATATATATATATATATATATATATATATATATATATATATATATATATATATAT
>NW_018108205.1:115573-156504 GCF_000183805.2 Loa loa
TATATATATATATATATATATAATGGAATTTTGAATACGCTGGTGACAAGGCATAAAGAAAATACGGAATTTTCAAAGAATTTGATAATGAAAGACATGATTTGAAAAACTTTTGGACATCAATCAGCGTCATTTCTGATTTCATAGTTTTCTCATAGTATATGAACTTGATCGTTACTGATAAGTCGAAATTTCCTGGTATTTTTGCTCTATGATGTAGTAACAAAATTTTTAAAAATCAGCATAGATATTCTTCCAGGTCCATCCCGATGGGTTTGTTCATAAAGATGACTATTTCCTTAAATATCAGAATAAATTTATCATTTTAGTTGGGTGCTCTGTTGAGAATAACACTGATAATAATTCCGTAAAATAAAAACTTGCTTTCCGTCATATCCGACAATTATAAAAATAACAGGTTTTAGCGGCTGTCAAAATTTTCAGGTTTGACAATAAATCTCTAAAGGAATTTGTTTTTATTGCCTTTGATGTCTTTTTTCCAAAAACTGTCTTAGAAATTGTGAAACTACAAAACTGAGGTTAACCCGCTTCGTCTTAAATTACAATTTGTAATGGTACAGAGTATTATTTGGAAAAAAAAAATTCACATATTTCTTGAGGGTTGGAAAATACTAGCTTGACAGCACTTATTCAGCTTAGGTGTTACTGACAACACTTTTGCAATCCATGTCTTTATGTAAAGGTGGTCTCGAGTCAAAAATCAATTCATTGATAATGACATCAGTCCCAACTTGAAATGTTCCAAAAAAGCAGATTCCTGCTCTGTGATTGTTGTAGTTTCTATTACTGAGAAATCTGCATGTCTGTACTGCACTCAAAGCTATCCAACTGCTAGTCTGCGATGGAGCGTCTTTCGAGACAGCTTTAAACCGAGTGTTTTCCCTCTTGCTCATTTTTTTCCTAAGCTTTTCTCTGACATGTGGTGGTGTAGGTATTGCTAACAACAGTGCTTTTGCCGATTGCATAACATTAATACTCAGGTGTGTTCCTTATTGCTCCTACAGATATCCGAATTTCGGGATTGCTATTTACAGTACTAAAATAGAAAATAACTGTTCAATGTTGGCAATCCTGTTTCAGCATTGTGGATAGTTTTTTGGAATTGAAGTCTAGATCTCTTGAAATATGCTTGAATTTCAAAATAATTAAAGGAAACCGGATAAATAACATATGCGTATGAAACGAACTATTCTTCCGGACAGAAAACAATGTTGTATTGTAATGCCATTCGACATGTTGCCCATCAGCAGGTATTCGCTGACACATCAATATCAACTGAAGGTTACTGACACATCCATATCTATAATGAATTCCTTAATTCATCACGCACTTTTTGCATAATCGGTACGAATGATTTGATACATGAGGTCACGAACTTTCCTATCGTTTTTAATTTCACACATCAAGAGTATGATCGTGAAAAATCAATATGTATATATCGAAAACAAAATAAAATCAGGTGCATTCTTAATACAATAGCAGTAAACTTGCAATAACATTTCTGATTCCTTTCCATCTTAGGCGATTTTTAGCGAAAGATAATGTTTTAATTTCATTTTTGGTTTTTTATCAGTTTTTGATCATATTTCGTTTTTTTTCTTTTTAGTCATTTTTCTTAAGCAAGACAATGGCTCAAATAATTATTCAGCAGCAAAATCTATTACTTGTGATCGATCTTTCATGGTATTTAGCTTATTTCAATATCAGAAATTTTTATTGTCAGCGCAATTCAATGTTCTTATTTGGCAACATGAAATTCAGGTCATCATAAACTTATAATGCACAACAAATTGCTCCAACAATCATTCAATAGGCTCTGGGATAAACCTTTAATTTGAAAATCTTCCCATAGCTTAAATGCTTCTAAGGAAGAGAAGTTCCTTCGCGTTAACCTTCCTATTATTTGCATCAATGCTCAACTTGTTTTCCATCCGAAAGGTCTAGTCCAAGTCTTTAACAAAAGCTGAATTAGATGGACTTGATAACATAAGAATCATTTCCACAGTTTCGGCACGAGCAGCTTCAGTCACTGCACAGAACTATTCAAATTTGTTCAAATTTCTCTATCGAAATACATCACTAATTCTATTCACTTGGAGACGAGATCTTTTCAACGCTAACGTTTACCTTCTCAAACGATTCAAAAAATTCTCGATATCAATACTAACCAAAGACTTTACCGCCACTGTTTGAAGTAAAATTAGCATCCGCAATTTTCCAAATGTTAATGGATTCCATGATTTCTGATTACTCAGGCATCGTTACCAATCTGATAATGTTGACAAAAACGAGGCAAACTCTGGAAGAACCTCGAAGCTTTTCTTTCTAAAGTGTAAGATTCATCCACTTTGCTTCAAAAATCGATTTGTTATATGTAAATATGTTATCGTTATCGTTACCGTTATTTATCTTTATCGTCATCGCTTTATCGTTCGGTAAAATGACAATCTGATCTTGTCATGAGTTAAACTATCGCCACGTGTCTGCGTCTATTGATTAATTCTCACCTTTCGCTCCTTTTTCGGTCTAATTAACTACTACAACTTTTGAATCAAAAAGCTTACTAACTACTTTCGATAATATTCTCCTCAAAATGTCAAGTTCGTTTGGTCCACACAATGCCAAAAGTTTCTCAACAAATTCAAAACTATTCACCAATCCGATTTTTGATAACGGCTTACCATAACTACAGATACTTCTAATTATGTTACTAAAGAAAAATATTTCATTGCTATATCTCATCTCAGAATAAGAAATATCTCATTGCTTTCCCAACGGCAATGAGCAAGTTTCTCATGTTTTTCCTTCTCCTCAAATTTCTCATTTCTCAGCAGTTTCTCATGCATTCAGAATTCTCTCCTTATATGGGAAGAAATGCATTCCGATGAAAAAGAAGAGCCCATGAAAAAAGACGTTGTTATAATGTCCACTATTAATTAATCGATGGCTGAATTTTCTCACTGATCATAAACTCTTGTTTACAGTGTTGAAACAAAGTGATTTCAGCGCTGCCTGTTACTCTCTTCAATTATCACTTCAACAGCGGATAGTGCAGTACTTCGAGATTTGATCAGTTATTGCTCTGTCCCATCTAATCGCAAAACAAACTGACATGCAATAGATCTTAGACTAGTCCAACTTCTTCCAGCTGATGCAGACAAAATTCTCAAGCAATAACATCATTCTTCTACACATCATTACAATTAAAGCAGCCAGAAATTATGGTAAGTTCAAGCTCACGCAGTTTCTCCTGATCTCTTGCCGATAGCAGAACGAGTCATTATTTCTGCATCGCTTCAGAATGCCGTTCTCCGGAACCTCTGTCATATTCATTCATGTACTAGTCGAATAGAATCTAGCTTGCATTTATGCATACTAGGACCTCCCATTCGTGCTGATTAAAAGGAATTGATGCAATATCAGCAACGTCAATAGCAACTAAACCTCTTGTCAGATCCGATCTTAGACCGTGAAGGACTTTGTGCTGGTCATTACCTCCTACTTATCCTTGTTTCCTTTCCCATATTATCTATTCTCCTTTTTCAGGGCTAGAATAAGCGCACCAACAATATTCGTCTCCTCAATGAAAATTTTTGCTTTATTTGGATTGTCAGAATCCACGTTTCCTACAATACTGCCTAGTGATCATTTTATATTCTAATTCATATTTGACGTTCGCTACTGAGTTGCTTAATCGATGGCTATCGTATTTAACTTTTTCCTCTTGTCATGACTATTTTCGTTGGGAAGATGTCACACGTACATCATTAATTGATGAAGACCGTTCCCCACTTTTGGATTTATTCCTTCAGCATGTTTTACTTGGCTTCCTAGTAAACACTTGACTTTTGGTAGTCTGCTTTACACACGCGCATATTGCCGCATATACACAAATTCTGTTTTATCAGCAATTGCACTGTGGACATCTAAAACACTAGACCAATCCGTCCGAGATTACTTGTCACTAATTTTAATTCGTGAACTTCGCCACGTACGTAATTTTCGTTTTCTCCAGTAATCCACGTGCATACGTGAGCTTCCATATGTTCTTAGTGAAGCAAACAAAGTGGAATGCCCAATAGATCTCACTTTCTTCATTAATGGTGCAACATGTACTTGATCTCATTGTCAAGAAAGCTCTAGTTTCAACGCTCAACGTATTACATTAGCATACGTCGAGCACACTTGGTCCCGTTGCATTCTATGTTATAACTTTCGTCATCGACCGTGTCTTGCTTTTGGAATCATCGCTTTCAGTTCCATACGATTGAAAAATTAGTTTGATTAATTCTAGCTAAGCCGCCTTTTTCATTTGAGTGTGTGCCTGCACTTCTTGTTTTATCTTTAGTTACCCCAGAAGGGAACTTTTTATTTTATGGCTTGCCCCAGAAACCGAGCAAAAAAGTGGTTCGTATAACTAACCATCTGTCTGTCATCGTGATGGATGCTTACAGAGCAGTCTTCCACATCCCTTTCTCTACCTGTTCGGAAGATGATGATTAGGAGCAATGTGAGGTAAACTTTATCGAATGATCCGAATATCCTGGTGAGATAATAGCGCAGCCGATGCTCTAATTTCTAGCTTTGCAAAGACCAGGTTAAAATGATTTTAATAAGGTTGAAAATCAAAATCAAATCCCAGCAAGCGATCTACAGTGGCATGTTTTAAGCAAAATCAAAACACAACCCTCCGAAATTTGAAACGCTCGAATGTACAGTAACATGATCACATACGTCAGTATAAAGTTTTTTGAAATGAAACATTTATCCCCATTACCCTGTTTGGAACAATTCAACAAAATCGGAACAAATAAGATTCCCGATGACAATAAAATCAAAGAATAAACATATGATCAAACGTCACTGTTTCAAAAAGTGTTTGTAAAAATTATGATGGCCAAAACGTGATCCAAAGAAATAAGTTATTAGAAAAGAATAAGTAATGATGGTGGCACAGTAGATATAAAAAGGGATTTGCTGATAACTGGTCACCTTTAAGGCATGGCAACACAGCCGCATACTTTCGTAAAGTGATGTCAGAAGCTTCTGGATGGTGACGAACATAAGATGTGTGATTACAACATATCGGATACAATGAATGAATAACATCAGCAAAAGACGGCAAAGAAACGGACGATGAATCGGTTAGTTAACTGGTAATTAAATGATAAAAATTGCTGCACCCGTAAGTTAAAAAACAGTAACCAATCTTGTTAAAACCGGCGTCTATTTCCTTGTTTTTCCATGGATAAATTGGACTAGAATTATAAAACTCAGAACAAATGTGTTCAAAACAGAATGGAAAAGATTTTTTAAATTGTTTTTTTCTCAGTTTTCCAGCACTTCAAAATATACAATGAGATGAAGCAATGATTAAAGAACGAAAATGACAAGGGTTTGGAAAAACAAGATTACAGTTTAACAGCACTGCAGTTTCCTACTACTAAGGCAACGATGGCAGCTTAAATTCAAAATCCCAAGGCTTAAATTTAAAACAAATTTAAGACTTTAAAAAACTAAAATTTAAAGCTTAAATTTGAAACACAATTAACTCCGAAATTTTCCGAAAATTAGAAGATTTGAATTCAGTATTTCGGATACTTTGCATTCTAAACGATTAGGCATGTCAAATCAGCCAAAAAAAAGTAATTTCTGGGAAAATCTGAGTGTTCAAAACTTATGCGATGAATTGCAAACAAAAAACAACAATATTATGGATAACGGCGAGTTAGTTAAAACATACCTGAGGTGTTTTCCAACACATTTTCTTGGCTTATGCCTATTGCGTAACATATGATGAGAAGTCTAGATTGGATAAAGAAAACATCTTTCTTTATTTTTTTAAAGCTGTTATGCTGTGCAAAAGAATAAGATTTAAATTCAGGCGGATGAAGAGAAACTGAGCTATTTCTTGACAAAGACGAAGTTAGATTAAATTATGTAGAATAAGATATTATAGGATTAGAAAGAATTGGAATCATATTTCAGCCATCGAAATCTTAGGAAGTCTTGAACTCATATGCACAAATGTACTCATTTAAATTATTAATATATGAGCAGGTGTCGTGAGTCATCCTTTATGTACGTGCGATCGCTATTCTTCTGCATTGGCGTATTACCGTATTCATTGGATGAAGTAATAAGTAAATGTGAATATGGTGCTCTTTGCTTAGTTGTGAAGCTGCTATGGTGATGCAGTTGACTGATGAGGTCTTGTCTCGGAAAGACACTGAAATTTAATGAAAATTCGGAGTTTTTGGAAGAAAAAATTACATCTAAGCTTTTTCATAATACATTTAGGTCAACAAAATTTCTTCAGTCAGCATTTCTAACTTTCTTTATGAATGTTCTCATAAAAAAATCATTGAACAGTGCTATATAAATGATAGAAGTACTGAGTAGTATAGTAAAATGTTAAAGACCGGCAGGATATTTTTCTGATCTCTCACAAATTTTTAATTATAGAAACTGCTAACGGGTGTTTGCAATCCAGATCACCCGACAGCTGACCTGCCAGTATATTGAATGGTTCATGTCTTTGATCTATGGTTGTGTCCGATGTCCAGTTCCACCTTCACTGGAAAACATGTTGCACTGAATAACCGCGTGTTTTAACAATTCTAATAATTAGAAGTTTGCAATTACCACTAGCTTAACCAGTGATTAGATTATAGAAGATACTTGATCACGTCCGAGATGCTGGTATACCCCGATTAGATGTAATGCAGTGAATGACGGAAAGGATTTCGTGAATCTATGAGTCGCTTGTAAAGTACAGTCTTTTAGAGATATTTCCATTGTCGACATTTAATTTTGAAATAAAATAATTTCCAGTTTTTGAAATTCTTCTTGAGGAAAAAATTGAGGTACCCATTCGTACTAGCTTTTTGTCGAACTTTTTTCTCACTAGAGACGGCATAACTGGTGGAGATGGTGGATAAAATCCAGGAGATGTTGGTTGTTGCAGTCCGGCGGTATCTGTTGCAGTGCAGCGTTCTGTTCGTTCAATAGGTAATTCTGTAGTTGTAGTAGTGCAAGTCTTATCCGGAGTTTTCATACATTTACAGCAGATGCATGCACATATGCATAGACATGCGGATGAACTTACAGCAGCCATACTGATAAGTAATAGCGTCAAACCGGTTAATGAACCCAACGGGTCATTAGTCAAAACTGAAACGATTTAAAATTTTACCACAGATTTTTTTAGCTCTTATAAAACTTTTAAGCAAGACATCCCTTAAGATAAAACTTGTTTCTCTGAATCTTCTCAAACCTCTCTTTTGGAAACATAGTACAATCAGTATAAAATTTCCATTTTTGCAACCATCTTTTCTTTTATCAAACCATCTATTTAATTAGAATTCAAAGATAAAAATGATAAACAAACAGTCGCATTTGTGAGCAATTTGCAATTCGCGTATCAAATCGGATTCATCTTTGCAGTCTGGATATCGATTGCACGCAAGTTCTGCAGCAATACACTCTTGATTCCTGCATGTGAATTCCCGCTGGGCATTGCATGGTGCTGAAATGATTATTACCAAAACTGATCTTAGAGTAGTGCAGCACGTTTTTTCGAATACGGCCAAGTATCTATCTCTGAAAGAGATCTATAATGCTTGCATTTCAACCCTTTTAGCACCTGATTAAAAACAACTTCTGATTAGGACAAAGATAGAATGCAATAAATAACATTAAAATAGGTGCCTTTTCAAACCTTTAAGAGATAAATATCCAAAGGAATAGCTCCCATCATAACAAGCATTATTATATTAGGAAAGCACGAAGTTAAAGCAATAGCAGGAGAAATAAAATATTATAAATTTGCACAAATTTGGAAAAAAAAGGCTTTAAAAAAGAACTTGCCGATGTTTGATTTTCGGAATGCGGACCAAAGTAACCGAAATCCTTCACCATTATGATGAAATGGTAATTCGGCATCTGTATGCCACCACAATGTTAACGCGTTCTCGGTTGAAACGGCCAATTCACTAGCATTTCGGATGGTACCGCAAAACTGACCAAGTATTGGTCCCGGCGAGGTATCTTCTTGGGTTGCATCTCGTAAAGTTTGCGGATCAATTGGTTTTTCGTGCTGGAGTTTTTTTTATGCTTGAAAATTGTAAGCAAATTATGTAAATCTTTCATTTGGTCAGTGATTTCAAAGTATATAAAACTTTGGAATGAAGAGACTTAATGTCTAAAAAATACTCCCAAAATTAGTTTAAATTCAATTAGTTAGAGTGATTCATCCAGCTGTATATAGAAAAGGCGACTAATGAAACCCACTTCCATTTGTTGTACGGTTGAAAATGTGAGGAAATAAACAGAAAGGAAGTGGTGGTTAATTACAAGCAATTTTAATCCCATAATTTTAAGTTTAAATGGATGAAATACTAAATTTCAGATTCATTAAAAAATAGAATGCAAAACTTGCATTAAGAAAGGTTTTATAGCTGGCAAAATTGCAGCTCATAAAAAACAAACATCGAAAACATGGAGCGTATCCTTATCACAGTTGTGAGCATCACCGAGTACATTGAAATCAAGCACACGTAAGCGTATACGATAACCAGATGGTGCTGTTATTAGCAGAAAACAATTCTTGGACGCATTGTACGGAATGCTTCCGAATAATTGATGTGATATCAATAAACCGGACAGAGCGGTTACACGACGTTCCAATTTTGACTTACAGTTATCCAAGTAGCTTGCACCGTCGAAATAACCTGAAATAAGCAAATTACATGAAATTTCTACAAAACAAAAATTTCTCTTAAACGTGAAAAACTTGCGAGGAATTTTTATACACATCATGGGACAGCGGTTTATTTTCGGATTAGTCGCTAATAACTTCAATGTGCTTAATAATAAATATTAAATACAGTGCTGAAGACTTACTTATTTGTGGCTCATATGACAGCACGGCTTGACCAGGAGTAATTAAAATAGAGTAGGAAATAAGCAGAAGGAATGTTGTACGGACCATCCAAATAATAGTCATTATTCGGGGTAATGCCAACGATATTGATGATTCCGGTAGCGATAACAGTGTTAATGACAATGAGGATGGAATTGATATTATTTTGGAAATCACATGTGACGACGATGAATTTATAATTGACGAATATGTTGATGACCGTCTTAAGTGTTGGAATTGCTGCGATAAGTGTAGCATATGACTAATTCTATTTAGAAAAGTTCGAATCTGAAACTTGCATAAATTAAACTAACCCGGGGAATCAAAAGAAAATTTGAGGTAGTTCCAATTGTCATAGTGTGAATGCCAACAAAACATTCCAAACATATGTAATTTGATTTCACAATCATTTATGGTCAGGAAAGTTGGATTAAAACAAAACGATATTCTGAATTATATACGAAATATATCCTAAGATGATGGTTGTTAACGGAGAGAGTAGAAAAGTTCGATGAAACATCATTCGTATGAATTAAGTTGAAAATATAAATACGAAATGTAAGTATGATAGCACAAAAAACAATCACTTATGCTGGTTACCATTACTGCCGCCTTTCTTAATGACACCGTCTCATTTTTCTTTCCTCAACTCACCAATTAAGTTGAGGACCACGACCTAATTGAAAATTTGAGAGTTATAAGCTAATGAGAAGTTGATGTTGATGATAAAGAGTAAAAATAGGGCAAGATTTTTGCAGATTTCTGCATAACTACCACTCTCACAGTTGCCCTGCTACTGACACTGACCTGTTACAGTGGTCGCTGTGACAAAAGTGATATTTTGTGACTGGAAAAAACTGCAAACGTTGTTAAATTAATGACTTATTGTAGTATTTGAGGACTTAATAACGCTTAATCTTGCTCCGTTTAGTTCAAACTTATATACTACTACTGCTGCTACTTTCTCTTTACACTTTATATATATATATATATTTTTGTGCAGTCGGGATGAAACTGGTTCAGTGAAACATCTCAAAAATAAACGGCGTATTTGTCCGCGATTATCAGTGATAAAAGTAAAGAATAACAAGACATAAATCGAAGCATGTTTGGTTGGTGTGGAGTTGATGCCGTTGGAAGCCAAAGAATGCCAAACTCGCTTATATGACAAACATACTTCCTGCTCCTAGAAGGCCACAGTAGATAGGTAACATGAAAACAACCGTTTCAACTATTCGCTTTAACTTCTCAACAATTGTACCTTTTTTTAATCAAATATGCAATTACATAACATGCTGGGATGTTTTCGCAAAGGCATTTAGAAAGTTGTTGCTTAATGTGGTAAGCTTTGTCATCTTTACAGTAGCCGGTAAATATTGATGGTAGAGATTTTAAGTTGAATTCTGTAACTGGATTAACAAAGATTAATCTAAGGAAATATATGAGTTATCACGGAAATATAAAGGACAAGGAGGGATACATAAGTGGGCGCAGAGAGTTACTTTGAATGCATGACATCTTTTTGCAAAACAACTACAATTAAGTAATAGGCGAGCAGTTCTGTCATGATGACTGTCTTCACTTGCAAGACACGAAATAAATACATGAATAGATTGGTAAATAGACGAATACACTTATTTACTTATTTACATATGTTTTTTTAAACGAAGATACCAATAGAAATAAGAGTAAGAATGATCGTAGCAATAACTGCGATATGGGAAGGCGAATGAGGCACGCAGTCTTATCATCCCCAAGTCTATTACTATCTCAGGTTCAGAATCATCGCATTGCTGATGTCAGTTTTCTCATCCATTTGTCGCTCGAAAGGAAGAGTATCTTTGTTTTCATTTCATTTTCACTTCCCACTCTCATTGACTAGTTTCTTCCTTTACGTTTCTCACTGTTTTCTGGGTCGTGAACTGAGAGTTTCAAAATTCCAGTCCAAAGTACGGTGCAAGCTATATTTTTTGTCGTAATATGGAAAAAAAATTAAAAAACACTGAGAACTCATATATTTTCAAAATTGAGGATTGTTGAAAATATATATATTGATGGGAAGTGAATGTGAAATAATTATCCAGAAGTAAAACAAGAGATAAAGAGGAGTGGGGGAAGCAACTAGGAAGGGAGGGGAAGAAAGAGGAGGAAAATCTGGAAATTTTGCGCTTCTTAAGGCTCTTTGTTGATGGACCATTGGGGAACATATGCATCATCCGTGGTGGCAATCCCAACGTCAGGTCAATCTATCATTTCCAAGCACCGCTGTGCATTTATTGGGATCCGATCAACTCCTCCATTCTACTTCCTGCTCATCCTACCATTGTCCTTTCTTTTCCGCATTATTTCCAGTTTCCATTATTTTCAACTTGAAATACCAATAAAGAGAGTCTTCGATTAGTTAATAGTTTAGTGAAGATTTACTGCTTTCCATCCCAATTTCAATGATTTATTGATATCCATATTTTGTATACCACTCTTTCCATCCAGAACTTCGTATCCATTTATTTTTCCTCACTGAAAATTTTTTTCGCATAAATTAATAAGCTGTTGTTAGATCAAAATTACCAAAATCCTTTATCAAAATCCTGAAATTTACGGTCCTTTCATTACTTTAACTCAGTTTATGCAGTGGGTTTCGAACATATTAGAAATTTAAATGCTGTAGATAAAAGATGTAAAATCTTTCCTTGCCCTAAGATTGGAAATGTACTGCTCGTTTGGAATCGAGCCAGAATTCCAAAATTCATTATAATGGTGTGGTTTAGTATAATGCACTGTCATAGAAGTGTTGATGCATGACCATAATAAATCTATGGATGCAAAAGTTTCATTAGAGATTATTGGATAGATGACCTTTGTCAATAATTTGTCAGTGACCGTGCGTTCACATCAAAGGCATGGATGATGACGTATCTTTCGCAAATGTTCATTTATCCAGCAGTATCGGTTTTACTGAAAATGCAAATGAAGACAGGCAGAGTAAGAGAAGAGATGAAGGATCAGCAAGTGAAACAATAAGTGAAGTGGAATGCACGAAAATGAGCTAACTAAATGGCATCATAATTTGTTTTCTCAACTTTAACGTCACAGCTTAAGAATTACTAACCTTTAAACTGAACATCAAGTTAAACTTACTATCGATCCTTTGATAGAACACAGTACTGCATTTCTTTAGAATCGGATAGCTTTGGATGTTTCCTTCAACATTATGCAAAACACGCAGTTAATCGTACCGCATTTCTCGCATTCTACACCTAGGCAATAATATAATAGTAATCAGGGATGACACATACTTATTAGTGGGATCTTGAAGACTTCTATTGCCTCTGTCAATCAATATGCAATTTCCGAGTAATCTTTGGTGAGTCTGATGAAATCTGCTGATTAATTATGATCGAGAATATTTAGAAAACCGGAAGAAGGAATAATTTAAAAAGCGAGAATCTAAGTGCAACTGTTACGAACGCCATTCAAAAATTAAATATTAGAGAGTTGAGACTAACTTTTCTAGAAGCCTGAAGCAGGAAAAACACAACCATACAGTGCACGATAGTGACAGGCAACTTGGGTTAGGAAAAAAGTTAAATGGTATGCAAGAGGTGGTACGTTATCAGGATGAGGCGGCTGCACAGGCACCAATATGAACCTACAATCAGTAGATCAATTAATAATCGAAACATATGTGTGTCTGTGTATGAGTGTGCGGTATGTGTAAATGTATGTGTGCGTGTGTACATGTTTGTATGTATGTACGTATGTATGTATGTATGTATGTAATGTATATATATATGTATATACGTATATATATATATATATATATATATATATACGTGTGTTTGTGTATGTGTATTAATTTATGGCTGTCGAGTGGAAGTGTCAAGAGGAGACAATTCCAGGTTTGTTTCACTATCCGGGAACTGAGGGGGTGTTGGTAGCAACGAAGATGGGCATGTGCTAGCGATGATAAGGAGTATGATGTTACTAAAGGTGAAACGATCGAGAATTCGGAAAAAGTGATGAGGTGACAGGATGAATAACAGTAAGGATCAAAAAGTAATTAGATTACACTTAATGACGGAAGGTTTGTCGACCAGCATTTGCTGATTAAGGTAAATTATTATTACTGAACCTTCGTCGTTAGTCAACTGTGATTTCTCTTTAGAACACGATAAACTGGTATGCAATATCATCTGTCATACCTGTGAAGTTTAGTGTCTCCCGTTTAAGTAAAAGGACCACTATTAGCTATTTCAACCTCTAGCAAAAAATATTGAAATTAAAAGGCTTATGTTCTATTTAACCATTCTTGGAAAAGGATTATCAATTTGTAAATCAGTAAGTAATTTACTTTTACATTCCGATTTCCACAAAATTGCCAGCTTTTTTCTGAGTCGGGCAAAGGCGAAATCGAATATTTCTGGATGCTCGAAAATAGACTGTAATGCGAGATCTGCAGAAAATAGCTAATACCCAATGCATTCTAAATCGATACAACGGAGTATATCAAAGCTAAAATAAACCATAACGTATATTATTGCCAGTAAAAGTTGCGGAGGTTATCATGCCACGAAATGACAACTTTCTAGTAAGGACGAACTACTAACTGATGACCAAAAACTAGCTTAGACGTGGAAGCTAGATATTTGAAACTGTGGATTCGGGCTCTCTTTCAGAAGGTTTACAGAGCTTCCATTCAGTGTATGTTTGCATTAAAACGAAGATATCATGTGCTCATTGGCTAGCATTCTAGTGTCTTACCTGATTTTAGAAAGCCAAAAAATCTGTGTTCCGAGCCCCACTTGAAGACTTAGGCCCTAAAAAAAGAGTTAAGCCATGAATTAGCTTCTAAAATAGCTTGTTTAAGACATCCAGTGGTCTGGCAAAGGATATATCTTAAGAATAATGACAGTAACAGTGCAATCCACTTTGAAATTTTATTGGCAAATAATTACAGAAAAAAGGGAAATCCTGGTATTGAATTAGTAGTAGGATAAAGAGGGTAAAAGAAACTAATAATGTGATAAGGGATTTGTACACATGTACGTATCTCATCTGTATAAGTTAATCTTCCCACTTTCAAATTTTTATCATATCCTTCATACCTGTTTGTTCATCTTACTCGATCCGGGCTTGAGTAAAATCAGCGTATATCTATTAAAATATAGGAAATCAAAACTGCATGCAGAAAAATGCAAAAATGTGATAGCTATAAAAACACATGCAGACATAAAATTTCTGCATTTTGGATACATAGAAACCATGAGAAATTTCGGTATGTTTTTGAGTAATTTGCTTCGCAAAGAATAAAATTAAATTACTAGTTGCAGAAAGTAAGTCGTGCATGCCAAGGAAAATGTTTGGTTCGACCGGCAGTTGCAAGATGCACCCCGAAGTATCCTACCGCACTTCCACGCCATACTTCTTGCTTCTTTTCTGGATCCTGCTGTAGGTCAACTGCTTTATTTTTTGCGCGTTTTCCTATGGCCAAATGGGGTATAATGGGCTTTCGACCGCATAGAAGATTTCGTATTCCTCAGGTCCATCATCTAACATAATAAATTAAGCAGGTTTTTACAATTTATAATGTTTTTCATACAAAGTGTTATTACTAATTTCATCATGATGTTGCGTTATTTACTACCTATAACAGTAAGGTAAAATTAAATAATTTTTTTTGCACTTCGGAGAAATCTAGAAACATGCGTATCTTTTACAGTTTAGAATCTTCCATACTATTAAAATCACTACTGTTAGACTTCGAAATTTTAAAAAGTATGAATAGATAATTTAAGAGAGCGACTGTATTTGTTGACTGGAAAAGAATAAACGTCGGGAATAGGCATCATTACCTTTTCAAGTATTAATCACTCCGGACACTAATTTCTCGTATGCTACTGAGTTATTAAGGAGCCTTTTACTATCTTTTATTGCATTGTTGCAAGTCAACTACTACTTCAGAATTTTGATAATTATATCGACTTTTCTAACCAATAAAATGAAAATGTACTACTTTGCCTATGCTTGCGACTTGCATAAAATCAAAATATACTTTTGTTAAAATCAAGCTGTTATACAACAGCTAAATGAATACCTCATAACGGAACAATTCTTTCAAAACTGAGGAAACGGAGAAAAACGATGTGTTTACTTTCCACGATCCAAAAGTGAAGATACATGCATCCCATCATTATAGAGCATGAAGCAAGAAATTAACTTATCAAAATGTAATTCAAGGCCATGTTTCACAAAACCATGTCCAATGAATTGTCGCCTAATCATTCAGAGATGATTGTACTACTGATCATGACCATGAGATCTAAAAGGTGCACTATTCACAAATTTCGGGTTAAAAAAGTGAAATATACATTTGATACAGTTACCAAGTGGTCTCAGTGGAGCAGCTGCACTTCACAAAGTTGGTAGGTTTGAAATTCTCGAGTGAATTAATGGGCGTGGAAAAGTTTATACGGACAAATCAACTTGTGTTAATCATGCTCCTCTAGTGCCATGGTCGAGGTCCCCGTCTACCCCGCCTTCTCCCTATTCTCATACTACACATGAAATTAAGGATTAAACATTTCCGCATGAATAAGAAAGCCCTCTGATATTGGGATCAAAATTTGTGATAAGCCAGCTTTTACCTCAGCCTCAGAAAACCATGTTTTTACGATGCTCAAACCTCTAAATCTGACAGTAGGAATTAAGATATAATGAATTACATGGGTAGAATAATTTGCTCAAACATGGTTAGTCGATCTTGTTTGAAGACTTCAATAACCTTGACCGTTACTTCACTTGAAGACTAGACTTAACTTTCCAGCCTAATGAATGGAATACGTTGGAGGAGCACGCATAAGGTTCTCGGCACTACAAAAAATCCAAGTACCAATCACTCCAATAAATCAGCAAAAATGAAAAGCAATAAAATTAACCAAAATGAATAAAGCACATAAATTATGTGGGAACATTGTCTCTTATGCAATTTCGCATCATGTAAATCACCTTTTTTTTACAACACATTACCAAATACCCCATGAGGTATTCTGTCTATTTCATAATGCAGCAACAATTCCCTTCTTTATAAAGAAAAGCCTTTAGAGATACGAAAATTGAAAGGATATACTCCACTATATATATCATGAAATCACGGATGAAATTAGGCTTGAAAGACAACTCCATCATCTTCTAGTCATTTAACAAAAACCTGACATTCTAAGCTACAGTATGCCTTATTTTCAGTTAGATATAACTTATAGAAAATGCATTCCACAAAAAAGGAAACAATAAATACATTCACGCAAACTTGTTCCTACTTCCTTTCATGGATACTGTTCTGCTCACGTACATACAAATACCATGTCAAAGAAGGCACGTTTGCTAAGGAGTTGAATATATGTCAATTTCAGGTGTAGATGAAATAGTTCAATTTTCCAAATATCACTAAAATGCAAGCTTCTGGTTACTTCCTTTTTTTTCTCTTTTTTAGTATTCAATCAGAAGAATTCAGATGTAATTTCACTAACGGTTCATCAAAAAGTAACCAGCTACCCTGTAAACAGACAAAATAGTTCCAAAATTTCATAACAATTCACAAGAAGAGTCATCTTAAATAACAAAGTTTTTAATTACAGAACAGAAGTGAAAAAACTTATACAAGCAAACACAAAAAAAGAGCAGGACTACAAAAATTATTAATCGACATCTGCGAAATTTTTCAAAGTATAAGAAATTCCGCAATTCCAAAATTCACACTGGCACTTCGACAACAAGTAATTTACAAGGAGGAAAAAGTGTCCTTTGAAGAAGCATGCAAAGAAAGAAAACCAAGCCTGCAACATGTTATATACATAGCCACACTGTGATACAGCTGTCCTATTCACACGAAAAAAAGACAGCCTATTAAATGTGAATAAATAATTAACGAATGAAAATACAAATCTATGAGAATCGGCAAATTCAGGAGGCTAACACTTACTGGTTTGTATTATCACATGTGAACTAAATTATACATCATACAAAATGAAAGAAAAAACAATGAAACTAAGGTAAATTCCCAGGAATGATGATTTTGCGCATGAAAATGCACAAGAGGTTTAAAAGCTTTTTTTTTTTAAAAAGAACATACAATAAAACCTATGAGTTTTCATACCACTACAAGAAATTTAATGACACCTCCACTTTTTTTCTGCATATTTCCATAAACCAGTTTCAACGTAGCAATTTGCCGGAAAATGGAGGAGATTTTTAGAAGATCAGTGGTTAACTTAATCTTGATAAAAACCTGATAAACTGCTATTTGATTTTACGAATAAGACTACAAATGAACGGGTACTCTTCTACGAAATGGCAAAAGTCTTTGGTTACTTGATTTTATAAATAACAAAGAATTTGAAACTGTAAGGATAACATCAGCAACTATGATCGGAACTGATGACATGTGTTGTGAACATATACTTATCGCCGCAACCATGACCGCACAGGTTACATTTCCAAGGATCTGAATCGGAATGCAACCCTTTATGCAAAAGGTACAACGTCTGATCCATAAAAATCATCCCACAATGCATGCATTCCTTAAAACGACTCAGATTTATCCAAAGGAACCTTTAAAATTCTTATACGAAAAGAGAATGAAGTTCCCCTACGTTCGAGGGCACTGGGATATTAAGAACGATAGAATTTCAAAAAATTAACCTGTTGCTCCTTGTCTCCCCCTTCACCGTCAGTGGCACTACTACTTCCGCTATCAACTGAGGGAGAATGAGATTGATCTTCCGTATTTTCACTGCCAGCATTACTAGTTCGTGTCCATAATTGCTGCAGTGCTGTTTCCGGTTTTATATCCTAAAGCACAAGTCTGATTGGTGCCCAGAAACTGGATAAATAAGTATAACAAAACAGTTATCATTAAAATTTATTTTCAATACTCTAAGAAATATAAATCACCGTAATAAGTGTTGAAGTGTTGACATTTGATAGGGATAATAACCATTCCTCATTTGTCATGCCATATCCAGTCTGGAATATGAAGCAGTAAACAAAAAGTTTCAACGGAATGGTACGAAGCAGAAAGAAGCACGATCTTGAAAAAACCCTTAGGGCTTCTTTTAGGAACGTTCGTACCTGTTCATAATCCATACATCGAGACATATCTTCATTAATGGAAGGCTTCATGGACTCCTGTTTAATGAATTTTAATTGCTCCTGGATTGCGGCAACAATAGTTTGCGCATTTGTCCGTCGTTGTTTCCTGGGTGACGTAAGCGCATACATATCTTTTGCATTATTCTCAGATTTAGGTTTCACTGGCGACGTTACAACAACATTCGATGTCTGAAATGCAAATGAATATTTGTGAACGAATTGATCAACAAGCTGATAAATGCTTCCCTCGCCCAAAAAATAAAAAAGAAAAGTAAAATAAAAGACGCTCTAGATCATAAAATTTCAGATGCGATGATTCGCTCTGTTGCTCACCGTCCAGTACACAAGGTTTCAAAAAATCTATTCGCCTAACAGTTTTTTCCAACTCGACTTATCTCGGTCGAACTGAACCGCAAAAAATACCCGAGGATGTTGCATATTTGAGCACTTTTTGGATCTACTCACTCATAAATTCCGCTATATATTCCACTAAATTTACTATTTCTTTGTTTTCTGAAAACTAGTTGAAGCCTAAAAGCTTCTTTTTTTTCGAAGCTTCAGAATCGTAAGACTATGAATACTATTTCTCATGCTGAAAATATTTGGGACCTGGATTTTTCACTTCTGAAGCTTTAGACTTACATCACCCTCATCATGTTTTGTTTGGTAGTGCAACAGAAGTCGCCGCGAGTTTGCAAACAGCAGTGAGCACCGTTTACATGATGCAGGTGTTGATGGTGCAATAGCATGCGCTTCGTCTAGATGTGTTCGTAAGCTTGCGTGTTGACTGAACTGCTTATCACAAAGGGCAACTGGACAATCAAAATCGGCACCTGTCTTTATATGGGTCATCGAGTGTTCTTGCATCTAAATTATACAATAGGCTGTTCGGTAGATGAGCAGGTTACTGAGCTATAGACAAAAACTAAAAAAAAAATCCTTTGTGTAACTGAAAAAATCATTCAACACTTCACTGGCATAAAATACATCTGCAACTGTGTCATCTAATGGCACCTTTTTTTTCAATCATACACGTCCATACACGTTTGCACGTCACATTTTAACGCTTTAACAATATTTCTGCTAATTCAGCATGCGAACCTGGTCTTTCCGAAAGAATTTTTTTAGGCAGTACCGACACTGATATGGCTTAACGCCTGTATGCCGCATTCGGTGACGATGCATATTTGCCTTCTGGCTGAATTGCATGTGGCAAATATCACATTGATACATTTGTCCCTGATGGCGTTCATGTGCATCCTGTAAAGCTTCAGAATTATAAATGACAGCATCAAATAATTCGAATCACCTAAAATTTAACCAAAAGCAAGTTTATATTTTATATGGAATTTGAAAAAGACATTTCTTGAAAACCAACAAATTTGAATTAAAAATTTCGCCATAATAGAAATTAAAATGACATTAATACTGAGAAACACAAGACAGTAAATCTAGTTCTTCCTTGGCTTCACCGGAACTCAGATCAATATGCAAAACTTTCGGCAATGACAGCAAGAAAAAACCACTTACAATTAATTTTTATTCAGAAAGGCAAGAAATACGCAAAAATTGTCAGGCAAACAAAGATGTGCAGAGAGAGATTTCAAACCACAAATTAAAAAAAATCATTTACATGAACGTCGAAAAGTACTGGAAAAATGAGTGGAGACAGAAAGCTAGCTTGAGAAACCTTTCGATAGAAGCTCTCATCCTTCAGGTAAGTAGAAGATTTTTAAAGACTTGAAAAAAAAAAAGTCTTCATTTGAAAATAAGGAAAGCTAACCAAATGACTTTTCATGTGCTGCGACATGCAAGTTTCAAAATTGCAGTGAGGACAAACGTGCATAGTTTTACTGCTGCTGTTGGTGGTGGTTGCTTTGAATGTGCTATTATTACCGGAAACTGGTGGTGAAGAAGCGGCCGCCGGAGAGAACTGCTCGGGGGATGACAGGTTCGGCGTCGATAACGATTCATCCAAATCCTCGTTCCATTCCTGAAAATCGTATCACCTTCAATTCCACAATAGATGTACTAAACTAACTGGTTGCTCAATCCTCATAACCACCGCGCAACTACACGAAATCGAGATCTAACAAAGAGCTCACATGCAAAGCGATCCCCTCATCTACTTCCCCAACCCACTTTTCATCTTGATCCGATATACTTATCTCTTTCCCCTTCTCCAAATATCGAATATATTGTACCCGCTTGATTTTCAAAACCGAAAATTCCACAAAAGTATCCCTATTCTTGAGTTAAAACACATCCCAATCCTGAGCAAGTCCAGAATAAAATTTCCACATGAATCAAATGACTAATGCGCCAGGTCTATTAAATAGGTCCACGAGAAATTTTTCGGAGGAAAGGCGTAGACAATAGTTCTTTATGGAAAATTCGTCAATTAACATGGCTATGCTGTTTGATTAACTGCTCTCCCCCACAGCAGTTTTTGTTAATATTGTTTATGTCTTGAAACCTTATATCAAAGTTGTTCAAGCCACGAATGAAACGGTTCACCAAACTAGAAATACTGATCATCTTCTACATAACATACCCAGTAATCCGAGAGTTTCCATGATTTTCCACGATACAGTTGCTGAACAGAATATATGAAATCCTGTACTTCTTGGGAAATGTGTCCAGCAAGGGGTCAAGGTATTCAAGAATTTGATTTTTTCCATTTCATTTCATCCAGCTGCATTCCCTACCACATTTATGCAGCAAACATGCATATATTCCAGGATAGTGCAACAAAAGCAATTCAGAAAGAAATAGAATCATCACACATTCTTATTGTAGAAAAAACCAATGCACAAAAGAGAAACCTGCCGACTACTAGTATTTGTGGTAGTAAGATGTCGCTCACTTTCGTGCTGCTCGATGTGCTCTTTGAAATCACCAAAATTATTTGTCATAAAGCCACACTGAGTGCACGCGTTCATGTCCTCCATTGTCATCTGTAAACCAGATCACTTATTTTCTTATGGAATCTCACTGAACCACTGGTAGCCTGAATGGCAGACGAAATGGACGAAAGGATTTGACATCTGGCACTAAGGGTTTTTTTCACGATATCCGTGTGTTGCTTATCTTTACCGCTGCTTAGCATTTCTTGCGCCATTAATCGCCATTATTCCGATTATTTCATTAACATTGGCTTACTCGTCTTACTACTACACCAAGTCGTTCAAAACTGCTTCTGCATCACCATAGGATCATTTAGGACAATTGAGTCACTATCAGAAGACCGAGCAGTACTGATAACCCTGAGGTTATCCCTACTGCTTCACTACGCAATGTAGCAACTTCCATATAAAGCAGTTAACAACATCAATATGAAATTTGCTTTTCAACATAAATGTAATCATTGTGAGTTGATTACGAAGAGAGGTACAAAAAGAAAATTAGAAAAGCTTTGTTAATTAAGATAGACCCAGTAAGTTATATGTCCATCATTACCTTTTTTTATACACCCATTCCACCAACAATTACGTCTTTTAAAAACACATAATTATTAATTACATCATCTTACCGGCGTTCTGCTCAGCAAGTGAGGCTGACACTTGGATTTCAATCGCTTTCTGGAATGAACCATCGAGCTGCATATGAACTAGTTTTGCAACAGTAATACTACATTTGTAAAATGCGCACCAACATACACAAATGGGCAAAAGACGAATGATACCACCAATGTTGGGAGTAATTCATTTAAAATAAGCTATAACATGCAACAAATATTAATTAAATATGCAAAAAGAAGTGTCTAATTGCTTCATGGCATTGCAGTTCATTTTCATAACCATGACAGGCAATGTTAAAAGCATTTTTATGTGGCAAATAAGGTTGGTGGTAGGGTTCGACATTAGCCATAAAGGTATTTTTTCATGTTGTACAACATTCGGTAAATCCAAATGTAAAACTCTCTTTTAAAACAATATAAGCAATGTCTAAATGTAAACAAAAAAAGGATTTTCAGCAACCCAAAAAAAAGCTTTATAACCATTATTAGCTGAGTAATTGCGAATCTGAAGGGAAGCACTAAGTTCTATGCAACTGCCTTACATATTCGCCCATAAACGAAAGAAGAGTCTTTATCCTCTTCAATGGGTACAGCACAAACACGTGACTAATTAGAGCATAAGCAGCTGAAATTCCATCAACAGGTTACAGCTATGCAACATGTGCGCTAGCTAAATTTTCGTAATAATACTCATTTCCAATTTAGAAAGTAAGAAAATATGAGCTCTAAATGAGACCTGAATTCGAAATGAAAAGTAAAATGTCGGAAGAATGAGCGTTGCTGCAATGAAAGACAAAAACTCTTAGTGAGATTTCTTAGACTAACCCAGTTATTATTTCCTGTGCATATTTAGCTCAGACTGTTGTCCTAATTAATTCATTTATTGTTAATCAAAAAATTCCTCATCATCCGTATGACTAAAAAAGGTTTTGTATATGGTCATACCAGGAGCCGTTTTAGTTTCGTTTCCAACCAGAAAAACTTGGAAAGAAATCGCTCTTTTCAAAAGTTAATTAAATTCCTCATTATTTGTTTGGGAAATTAATGCGACTGTTTCGATAATCAGGGGAATTGGTCGTGGTGCCGTTTCAAAGAGAAGTAAAGCCAGAATAAAACAGAATTAGAAGTAAAGGAAGAATGTCGATGCGGATCTAGAAATTTTTTAAAATCCCACAGGTTTCAACTAAATTCAATTCCCAACAGAAAGTGCAATGACATTAACATTAATAATATCGCTGTTGTCATTTGAGATAGTTCCATATCACTGTAATAGAATAATAGTGTCCTGAAGTTTAATGTATTATACAGTTTAATGTACACCAATGAGAAACATTGAAAGAGGGTTGGGAAAAAAGTGGAGATGCTAGCGAATGTTGGAAAACTGTTCGGAAGGCCAGTCGAGAAATATGACCTTGATTCCGTATTTGTGGCTGCAAATCCTTGCTTGGTGCTACATTCTCCCCCTTTCTCTATTCTATGAAAACAGGTATGCTGACCGTCTTATTTACATTTCTCTTGGTCCACTTGTTATCGTCCCAAACTCTTCCTTCTATCCCCACTCTATCCTAAAAGGCAAATCCCGTTCAAGATGGAGGCAGATCGAAAAGGAAATGATTTTCCGGTTGGGGCAAATAGACAACAGAATAAAGCTAAAACTCGTCTAAGGAGGGAGCGGTTAAGGGGTTGCAGGCTGAAACGACTGTCTGACAAGAGAATTACGTCGTGGTGTAGCGGAGTTATAGTGGACAAAACATGGTGGACAACATACAAGTAAGCAAGCAGACAACCGACTGCAGTAGTGAAAGTACTTTATCTCCTTACTCTCTCGCAATTCAAAATTTCTTCCTTATCCACTTCGACTCCAACAACACCACCTTGCGAACAGAACAGTCCCTCACGACCCAAACCAACGCTATCCAACAAGCAAACAATCCGCAACAACCACAGTAAAAACGGTTATCTCTACTACCTCCATTTACTGCCATGCACATTACATTTGATTTTCTTTTCCACTATTTCCAAAACTTTCTGAATAAGATTTCCGGCTGTAGAATTTAATACCATATACAAAGTAAGACAGTGAAATTGGTCGGAACTATTTTATAAATGAGAGCAAGACATCATTGCGCAACATTCAAAACAAATCCTAAGGGAAAGGGAACTGAGCAGCTTGAACAATGCAGCCGATTTATCTATCTCTTATCGGGTTTAGCAATATCTTGTACCGATATTGGAGAAACGCTACCCATCTACCACATACAAGAGAATCCTGTCAAGATACAGAGACCAAATGTCAACGTGAGAAGTATCCCGATGACCACATTTTTTGAGGAATTCTTCACTACCATAAACCAGTGTGTTACAATAATTCCAGACGATCCTCTTCGATCCGAAAATATTTGAAATGAGATCAGAAAGCCAGAAAAAAAAGAAACAAGCTGTATGCAACTGTGAAATATCCAAAATTATATGACGGAGTGTGAGTTTTTTCTTTTTTGTTAGAAAAACGTAAGCAGACTAAATCCTGTTCATGGAGCCACAGTGAGCACAGCATTTTAAAAATTTGGTAGGAAGGATAGTTCCAGATGTAAGCAATAAGATGTTTATTAAATGACTTGTCAGGAAGTTCCAGAATCTAGGATGCGTGGGATTACAGGTTTATGCTAATTACAGGTTTATGCAATCTAAACCGTGCTTATACGTCAGGATTATTTAAAACTTTAATGTATGCAGTGACTCGGTTGATGATTGATGGAGAGGAGTGGAAGAAAGCGACAGATAGAGAAGTACCTTTAAATACAGAAAACAGCAATGATGTTTGTAAACAAACAACAGTGGATACAGACAAATAAATATTGATATACACATGAAATAAATACATATACTATACATAATATATACATGTATATATATAATAGATTGATAAATAGAAGGTAGGTAGATAGATAAGTAGGTAGGTAGGTAGATAGATACATAAATAGAACGAAGAATGGAGTGCAACTGAATGATAATGGAGGAGGGAGAGGATTTCAAAGCAGGTCTGAATGGTTGCAAACACCGTAATCCGGATGTATGTATGCGTTTGGTGGTGTATTGGACGTCGATCTCTGTTCGCAGATAACAAGCTATATGCGCGACGGGCTCAACACCCGGGGTACCCTTCCTGGGCAGACAATATCCCCGCTGTGTTTTCATGTCCTTCCCCTTACATACCACATTTCGGTCCGTCGTGGAATCCTCCCTCCAGCAACTCGTCTGCTTGTTTACTCCAACCAGTTACGCCATTTAGGAAGTAAACTGGAGGAAATGATCAGTCGTAATCCACACCTTTATTACTATTCAATTTCCTTTTATCTCATCCTCCTCTCTTTTACTATGATGCTACTTGTCATCCATCACGCAAGAATCCCCCAGTTAACTTGTGCGTACTTGTCCCAATTTATTCAATAAAACCAAAAATTTGATTTCAATACAGGTCAACTGTGCAGGCGTAGTTGCCGTTAACTATGCGCTCAACGAGACATCCTATATTTATAACGAAATTTGAAGCTTGTTCTTCACTTAAACGAATTCCACAGTCACAGGATTAGAAACAAAATAAACCTAGTCATAGGAAATGGAGGTTATGGCAGATAACTGTCAGTAACAGTCTGAAGGTACAGATTAACATCGGGATAAGATAGACCGAAACGACGCTATTTGAAAAGTGAAACTCATGGAACAAATAAGAAAGAACTTCAACAGTGAAACTCAAAGTGCCGAAGAGAGGAAAGGGTGAAGATAATAGAGACATCTAAGAATTGCTGCGGATCATCCATAAAGGAAATGACAGAAATTTTGTTGATGATTGGCGTTTAAATCACAGCAATTGGAAAAAAAATTCAAACTCAAAACATAAAATATAACGAAAACCCCCAAAACTTACTCTAAGTATCTTTTTAGTTGAAATTTGTTAAAATGGCAAACGAACAGTGACTTCCACCACTTGCACACTTGCACTTCTACTTAGCTAACCTTGTCGCTCACTTGCAGACGTGAAGAGCAATAAGGCAGAAATCGGCCCGGCTGGGAGCGCCGTGATTACTATCTTTGATTAAATCCTGTAAAATTTCCTCTAGATAAAGTGAAAAAAAAAACGTAAGTAACTTTAGACATGCAAACGAATAATGCCCCATCCAACATTTTGCTGCATGAGGGTTTTAGTTTAAAAATTTGGAAATTCAGGAATAGCGGTAAACCAAATCCGGTTTTGCTATGTTTTGATAAATGAACAGAAAATTGGGATAGGAGGTGGACGACACACAATAAATATATCTCGGACATTTGGACAAGACAGTCTGGATCATTCGTTCTGGGTTTAGGTCACTGAGAGGACGTAGAACTTAAATGATAAATTAAATTCTCCTCGAAAATCGGTATCACGAAAGAGTCGTATTCGTTATCTTGGGCGACTGAGGAAAAAAAGATAAGTAAATTCCATTACAAAATTACAGACCGAAAATACAAGTACGTTGCATGAGAGGAAAGGTATCCGGAAGCCTGGAACATATCAGGACCAGGTAAACACACCTATTAAATAGATAATGCGAAAAGTTATTTCAATCGAAGCCGAACTTTATTCAGAAGTTTGTCTTGGGAGAACAAGAAGATTATCGAGATTATTCAGATTTTGCACTCAAGAAAATGTGTTTTTAGAAAATGTGGATAAAATTGATCAGAGATTAATAGGAAAATTTGTTGAGAAAAAAAGCAGGAAACACATCGTGGGGACGATGTATGTGCGTATATATGAATGAGTGTGTGTGGAAAATGAGAAAAGGAGATAGGGGAAGGAACAGGTAGAAAGTATTATGTTTAAGTGAAAATCAGTGATGGCCCGATGGATGAAGTGCGCAACTAGGAATGGAAGGCACCGCATCCTTGAACGTCCACGAAATGACCTTGGCGCCCCTCCCCAATCAAGATTATCTAAACGATCCGGGATTGGACATCGTGGGAGGATGGGAGAATGGAGATTGGATCCTCCTTCACTCTTTTCAATAAATACTACAATCTCCATTCACATCTATGGTGTTGTGTTCTCACTATTTTTCAAGACAGTTCATATGCATTCTTCCAGCGCTGCTTCCCTTACATTCTGGATAACTTCCTTTCCTCCCCATCACCTCCATTTTATCACTAACTCGTAAGCACGCGCATCATGTCCTTACCATCAGTAACAGTCTGCATGATCATATAAACAGTTATACACTTCACAACATTCCGAGTAATCGTTCCCACCCATTAGAAAAGGAAAAGTGGGAGGTGTTTCATACAGAAGTGCACAACTGGAGTGTACCGAGACCTAACTAGCATTAAGTACAGAGGAAGGGAGGAACCTGTATGAGACAATTCCCGTCATCGTTACCTGAACATCATAACGAACTCCTTGCTCTTGGTTCTACATTATCTCCTAACGTGATGATAAGCGTAGCAATTATTCAAAACAAAAAAAATTTGCTGCGGAAGGATAACGCAGCAAGCTGTTCCAGTAAGGTGGATCGGAAAGTTGGATCAAAGATTGCAATGGCGCGAGGATCAGGATGAAGATAAACAGGGAGTAAATGAGCGAAACAATGTTGAGCTAAAGCTACCATACTGGATATTGTGTGAGGATCCGAGTTGATGGGAGGGTAGGAATGCAACTCACACAGATAAATACACGCGCAGAGCCAATAACAGTATACACAACAGTGAGACGGCTTTCATTGCCGATGTTTGGGAAAGTGGTGATGATCTGTTCCAGCAATCCATCCGGGACATCGAAAACCATTATCGGGCTTGCCTCCCTCTTCTTCCTCACTCTCAGCTTTCAGCAGTGATAAACAAAAGAGCTGATGGTTGCTTCTCCGATTGATTTCAACTCCCGTCGCAGTTATCAGAGAGCTTAGCCTACATGATTCACGTCACTCACGTCAAGATTTCCCACTCCTTTGACACTACTTTCAATTCTTGGTATTGTTGTCATTATGGACGTTGTCATTATTTCGTCATCAATATTACTGTTGTTTTTTTTTTTTTTTACCAACACTACCATTACCATTGTCACCGTGACGTCGTTACGATCTCTAACATTACCATTGTTATCATTACTACCACTCTCACTATCACCATCACTACTGCCGGTCACTATAACCTTATCAGCTTTATAAGCACCAATCCATTACCAATAATATGCAGAACTGCGGTGATCCTAGTTGACGGATTACGTATTTCCCTACCTCACAGACCTTACACCCTGCAGATTCATTGTCATTTTCCCGGAACATTGCATATTTGTTTCCATATGCACCACTAAAAAGAAAGATGCGCTGGAAAGAACAGAAGAAGCAGGTGGGGTTAGTAATTAATTGCAATAAAACTGAAAAATTCCCGAAACTCTGGAAATCGCGGTTAGCAGCAAAACAAAACTTTCAAATCAAAATTAAAATTAATATAATAAAAGGGCTTCTTTCTGAATTTTTAAACCCTAAGTTCGAAGTCTCCTTTTCAAGGAGAGATTGCAAAGTTTAATGAAATTTCGGGTAATATCGTGGATAAGAGAAAGGGTGGGTTAGATGTAGGGGATGAATTTTAACCAGTTACGACGAAACGGATGAAGGAGGAGGAGGGAGAATGATGGTATTGGTGGCGTAAGAGTGAAGGTCGGATGATTGTTTTGTACGGGAAAATGCGACGGGGTGAACTTGATACACTGGGGTAAACGAATCGTCTCGAGCCGACCTAATTTTCCTTATCAACTTTCTGCTCTGACTACTTTCCCCCCGACCAAGAGGCACATGTTGAGCGAAGAAAATCCGGACTACCACCACTGCTTTACTTCTTCCTTCCGTTGTGATGCTCGGCCCTTTGCGGCTTCGGTCCACCTCTCCCCTCTCCCCACCCTATTCCCCCTTCCTATTGTTTTCCTTCCAGAAAATTTTCTTCTTCATGGTTCAGGTTGATTAAGTCATTGTAAGAATTTTATGGATAATGGGTTTAAATGATAGCTACAGGTTACTGTGTGATGTACTCCATTTCCAAAACATCAAAAAGGTCATTGCTGAGATGGGTAAATTGAAAAATCGATATAACTTTTCGTTTTCCGGGCATTTGAGGTGAAGCCGTAGCACCATCTGTGAAATGTTTGGACCGGACCTAATCAAAACTTTCAGGACGTTTGTAGTACAAAGAATCCAAGACACCACTAAAAGATACATTCATTTAACCAGGAATAAAGCACCATGATTTTACTTGAACTTTATCATGACCTGTTTAACATGCGTCAGGAAATCAAGACAAAGATAAAAGTTATTATTAACCTAATTTCGCCTCACCCTCAAATATTCATATCAAGAACTGCAACAACTCATATTTCCTAACCAGGCGGTAACCACGTTTTATCATTTTTTCAACGATAAAATCCGTAGGAGAATTTGAAAGACAGCGTGATGATGGTGATGATTACCCGTTAACTTTTTTCCTGTAACAGAGACGATGAACAAAGGTCAACAATGACATTACTAATGATAAACTGTATTGTACTTCGCATGATTCCAGCGGATAAATAACGGCATCAGCATAAAATTTTTTTGCCGCAGTTGGACAAAGTAGTTGCTACTTTTTAGTTATTTTGAAATCGGACAGTTGGAAAAAAGTGTTATAACAATTATTTCAGAAAGTCAACTATAAAACATCTTAGATATCAGATTCTGCGAGAATGCAGGAGGATCAGCAGATGTAGCAAAACTGTGGGAAAAACTGAACTGAACTATTTTAACAACAGAAAAGGATGAGTTAAAGATGGACGTAATCTGAGACATTCAAGTACACTATTTTATAATGCTACATTCAGACGAAGGATTCTGAACACCGTAATTGAGGACGTCCATTCGTAGGATATTTGGAGTGATAATACCACATCCAGTATGAGGCGGGGGAGGGCAATGGCAAGACAGACAAGAAATCTATGCTATCTAAAATAAATTCGGGGCCTGATATCGTGACAAGCGGATTTCTGGGCAATACGACAATTGCCTGGATCTGGTTGTACCATGCAGAAAACTGAATTCAGTTTGAAGGACGATTACAAAATGTGGGTAGTTTTGATTGCTGCACAGGGTAACAGCAGCACTCGCTCTTCTATCCTTAGGTGATGGCTGTTGTAGTAGTAAATGATGATGGTGGTTCTAGTAGGCCCCTGTTCCCTCTTCTTCGCGTTCGGTTCGGCGGGTTGGGTATTGGCGATCGGCATCCGTCTCCGCGGAGGCCGATCACCCGCCCTCCTACATCTTTCCAAACTTTTCATTTTGCCGAAGGTCACGAGCCTCCATAGAATGAATCTCATGGCAAAACAGAAGGCAGGAGGGACAGCGACTACACTGTTATGCAGCAACCGTCATTCGAAACCCAAACACTATTAAACGTTCACTTAATAAATGTTCCACAAAGAACGCATCACTCCTTCCTTACTTTCCCTCCGTGTTTCATTCCTGTTCCTGATTCATACTATTTCCTCCGTCCGTTTCTACAACTCATCCAGTTCCTCCTCTCTATCAAACCGTTCTAAATTACCAGAATGAACCCTAATTTGGAACTGATTTTATCATCTGAAATACTGAATAATAAAACCAGTTTTTCTATTTCAGGACCAAACGGAAACAAGTCTTAGTGAAATCCAGAAAAATGATAGATTCATTTGTGAACAATTACATTTTGTGTGCAAAATAAAATGAAAAGGATCCGAAATTTCTGAAAGCTTGAATTGGATCATGGAAAACGGGATTTGAACAAAATAAATTTCACCTATTTTCTTCACAGCAAAATGGCTTATTTCCGTGGCAACCATCCTTAAAACTGCTTTGACTCTAATTGGTCCCATACCAATAGGAAAAGGATATATGAAAATGTCGGGATGGCAGATATGTCTCATTTCCAACCTTGTGTTATACCTTATGAAGTTGCTTGCCAATTAAAAGTGGAAATGACAATTTCTTCTTAGATTAGATATAACCCTATTTTACTGATTCGATCATTTCCATTTCATTTTGTCACAGTATTTAATAATAGTGGGACATGGTAAATGATGCAACATGCATCGAAAGTTCCCAAGCAACTAATCTAAGTGGACTGAAATGTTTCTTGGAGATTCACTAAGGTAAAACATTATCATTAGTGATCAAAGAGACAGGGGAAAGTTGAAGATATTATGATTTCTTTTTCATAATCATCTTATGACCGTTAAGATTCTCTATGGTAATGATGATCGTGATCATAATAATGATGGATGACGATGGCGATTTGCAAACGACTAATACAGCTTTCTCTTTTTGTCTCTCGGTTTTCTTTTCTTCCATTTCGTTCGTCCCCTCTTTCATTCATCTTCTGTCTTTTTGCTTGCTTAAGTGACACTTCAGCTACCCAAAGTCTAGGTCTAGAGTGAGGATGCAAGCAGTGGATATCGAACTCACTACCTGAAATATCCGTTGGGCTGAAAAGACGAAAAATTTTATGAGCTTTTGATAACCGTGCAGGAGATGATTGTTATAAGCCGTGTAGCGGTTTGATCCAGTCCCTACAAAAATAGAGACCGTTTTGATGTTGAACAGCTGTTGAACATGTGCATGTTATGTTACATTTTAAACACTTCCGATGTTTTCGTTGGCACAACGATGATGATAATGGCGAGTTTTTGGAAGTAGAATTTTTTAGGGTTGGAGAAACATGCATGTCGTGTCTGTATCCCCTAAATAGAGAGATCTCCCGCGCGCGGAAGAACCCTTTTTATCCAGTTAGTTCTGGATGATTTCATCGGCGTTCATGATTAAAATTTTTGGGCTGCTGGCGACAAAGGATATTGCTTTTTATTCCGCTACAGATCGAGCTATGCTTTTTTAAATTGTTGTCGTTTAATGTAATGCTTTTTATCCATAAAGACTGGGATGGTTGTATCGAAAAGGAGTTGTTCCAAATGAGCTGTCCATCCAATCCAAATCATTTAGTCAGCAAAATCCTTTGCAAGGCTATATGCAAATCAGATGAGCGCCTTTGTGTTCGTAAATGTGAGTGTGTGAATATGTCTTACAGTTTACTCGCCTCTTTCCCATTCAATACTTCGCTGGCACTTCTGGTCAACAAACGCGAGGGATGGTGCTCTTCTAGGTGAGGTTGGGATTAGCAGTTCTATTACCAGTTTTGTGGATTGAAGAATTTTATCCTGAGAAGATATGAAAATACGGTTGCAATGATGCTGAGAACTATTTCTACTTGTAACACTGACAGCATTTTTTACCACACAAGTTCAAGAAAATTCGGTAAAGAATTCCGGACGACTGATCAACTAACTGATACTACTTACGGATTAGTTTTTCGGGAAATGCAATTCTGCCATCTGCTACACTCCGTAGCGGCAATGGTTTGATTTCTTGTACATGTTTCGGAAACAGGATGGTATGGATGAACTTCCGGTCTCACGTTTTACCAACAACGTTGGTGCCAGATGGTGTTAGCTGCGAACAATTTTGGCAGATAAGGAAATATGCATGACAATAAGCCAGGAGATATATCTGTAGCACACTGCAAATGCTTCTTGCTTGAATTGTTATTAAGTCTCGTCACTAGTTCTTGAAATTGTGTGGAATATAAGTGATAATTCTCATTTTTTTGAACAAAAAATTTACGCAAAATGCATGTGACAAAAAGGACAGTCACACTATGTTTCTCTCTGTTGCTACTTTCCGTAGTTCTCTAGTATGCTAATTTGGATCAGATTGTTTCTCTCCTTAGTTTTTTTGGAATGAACAAAATTCAATGAAGCATTCAGTAAGACATAATGATTGTAATGAAATCGGATGGTGTTGCAAGATATCGGTATGCAGTAAATATGCGGGGAAATGGAAGCGCAATTTAAACGGGACATCGCAAACTTCTCGTTCAAGTTCATCGAAATTTTCGCTTTCACTGAGCGTGTGTCTGTGTATGTATGTGTGTCCGTGTGTACCTGTCTGCCTCCGTCTGTATCTCTGTGTATCTGCTTATCTGCACATGTGTGTACGCGTGTGTGTGTGTGTCCATCTATTCGTTAGTGTAAATGGTGAGTGGATACACATACCTCTATCCAGCGACGAAAACTTTCATTTTGTAGAAGGATATTCATGACGGCAGAGACTGCTACTCGAGGACGAAAAGGTGGCCGTGGCCGTGGCCGCCATTCGGGCGGAGGTTGCGCAAGGATAATGCCATGAAAACTGGAGCAGGAAACGAGAATTAAATGGATTCTAACCTCGCATCCTCCGGGTGCACTCATCTTCCCATTTTGCCTTTATCGAGGCGATTGGAATGATTTGGTTTGGCCTTGAAGATAAACTAATGAGTCGGGAATGATTGTAAACTGGATAGGGTTGTAAGAGTTCGGAATTCTGATGAGATTGGAAAAGAAGAAAAGAGAAAAGAAGAGTAAGATCACCGGCCGAAGTCATCTCATCATGTCCCGACATATTTAGTCATTTTCCGCAAAATGAAAAGGTTCATAACCCCGGAGAAACGCTCTCTCTTCTCTTCTTGTAAACTTCAAAACTGGCCATATTCTGCAAACAACACATCACTGATAATATGACCAGCTGCAGATATTACTATTTTAAATTGATGTTTTTGAGCTTACATTAAATATATGAATTACGGAGTCAGACCTAATTATTGTTTTATTCACCAAATAGTTATACTCAAGTCGTCCTTGTCAACTTCCTTGTTCCCCTGATTGGGTATGGATATATATCCACACGAATTGTTTTCAGCATCCCAAATGCATTCTAGTATTTTGACATGAATTTGTCTGGGATCATTCAGAAGAAATTTGACGGCGATTGTCAGAGATAACATGGATGGGGTTGATTCTATTCTCGTACGAATGAAATGCGAACAAAAATCCTTAAAATTTTGTTTGGAGAAAGATAAATTATCCACTGAAGATTAATAACTCTCATATGAGAACTTTACGTACTGTAAATGAATAGATTTGATTTTTTTTTTTTTTTCAGTGACAATCTTATGTCAGATCCAGCCAACTAACAAAAAAAGGAAATTGTCTTTTTGATAAGGTGAAAATAAAGCAGAACGGTCTGATAGCTGGTTTCATGTCTGCCAGAAATTCACCGGCATGTCCATTGTACGTTCGCTTCACTACGGAAAGATTTATAGTACTGAATAATAGGAACTACTTTCAGAAATAGTTGACGTAGGGTACCAACAACTGAGTATCCACAAGCAATGGACAAATCTCTTCTTTTTCAATTGCTTTTGGATTTACTATTCTTAAAAATGAATTCATGAAAGATAAAAGATACTTTATAGAACAAGCATTCGAGAGAACTGACGGGCATTTTGAATGCACTTCACTTGCTCGACTGAATAATCATAAGTGACAACAATTGCATTTGGTAAGGGATCAAAATAATCATCTATAATATCCTCCGAACTTTTTCCCCATCGTCTTTTTCAGAAAATCAGGAACATGGATAATCAAATGTGATATTCTTACTGTCAGAAGGACATACCATTGAACCGCTGTAATCATTCACTGATCAATGTGATTTTTTGTTTAAATATTTTAATTTGTCATTAATTATTTCATATAATCTGTTACGGCCAAATGAAAATAATGAAATGGGAACAAAGATTGTAGCAGTATTAAATAGTGATCTGTGAAACCCCCTAAAGTCACGAAACTTTCCGGACCTTTTGAAATTATAGGTTACATGCGCAACAAATAAAATAGCCGTGTGTATCTTGATAAAAGTAGACACATCAGCTTTACGAAACTTTGAAATCTGCTCAAAGTTTATAGTATCCAAGTGTTATAATCGAAATAATATTCTGGAAGGTTCCTCTTATCTCTATTTTCTAGTATCAAAACAGTTACATAGCGGCATCTGCTTCGAAATTTGGAATTGAATTTTTTCGATGTCGGAAGTTTATATTTACCTAAGGAATTGTAATTCAGAATTAATCAAGAACTTGTGATACTTTTGGTTCGGAAATCAAAACACCATAAATCTAAAGCAGTGTATTGTGGCAGCAAAAAATTATTCGCTTTATTTCCGAGAAATGAAGAGGAAAGACAGCGAAACAAAAAGAGATGGATGTGGTGGATGAAAAGATAATATGTGATTAATTGAGAATAGTTAAACCCAAGGAAAGGAATAATTTGAGAGGAGAGGATATTATTAAAGGTAGAAATTAAGCGAAGTTTATTTTAGAAAGAGCAAAGAATACCTTTTAAGATATTGAAGTCGTTATACTGCTTTAACAATTATGAATAAAACCAGAAGTTTTGCGATGAAGATTCGTAAAAGTTAAACCTTATGTAGAACTTTAATCCTCATATGTCGTGACGTAGAACAGATGAATTTGACGTAAATCAGAACATAAATTTATTTGATACAGTGTTATCAGTACATAATCCGGCAGAGAAACTGCAATAAAAATGTCCATAAAAAGATTTGTTCTGCCTCTGACATCTCTTCAATGACACATTATAGTGCTGAAGAAAATCGAGAGATGCAAAAATATGCAAAAATTTTGGGATTTTACTGCTTCCGAAGAAAAGTGTGTGCAATTCACTGAAAATTAAGCACAGCACAATCTCACAGAAGAAGCGATCTGTTAATTAATTGTAAGCCGACCTATCTTTTTTGTAAAAACCTTTTTTTCTGATTTAAAAAACTTTCCAGATGTGTTATCTTAAGAGAAAATGGAAATCTGCTTTCATAATTGTATGATAGAAATATGACTGAAGTGAAAAAATCCAACATTATTTAAAACCAAGAGAAGAGAGAAATGAAGTAGGTGAAGTTTAAATTTCGCTCAAAGTTTCAGTTTTTTAATTTAAGGGTTCAAGTTTTTACTGTCAAGAAATAAGAAGTTTATTTCTGATTATTCGTCCGTCCTACGGTTTTTAAACTATCAGTGAATCAATGATAGTTACTGCGAAAAAAATTTTTCCCGGGTCGCATAAAAACTGTAAAGATGGACGTTTTCGGAGTCTAACGAAATAGGAGCTTAAGTTCGAAAATCGCATGGAATTTTATAAAATAAGTTAAAGTGCAGATGTATAACCGAAAATTTTACATGGACTCTGTCTACATTTTCAATGGTATTCGTTCAATATTATCAAGAAACTGAGAATTGATTTGGTTGGAATTATCAAATTTGAACAAGTAGAGGTTTTTCAAAAGTTTGGTTCCCTTATTGTAATTAACAATTTTGAAGTTCTTTGCTTTTAAGAACTATTAATTCCCTTAAAAGAATCCAGAACTTGCTTGTAACATGATGCACATAATGCGACTGTCACTTAAAAACTGTGTATTCATCTTTTCAGAAAAAAAAACCCCCCATCATTTCTTTTTCTTTTGTTTTCACGATTACAGTGATACGAATTGGCATTATTACTTTCATGCTTTTATTTCATGCACTTTTGCTACCGATACTGACACTACTGTTGTCTAGTTCTGGATGCTACAGATGGTGGCAATGCTGGGAACAGTGATGAAAGAAGGAATTAACATGATCACTTCCGTAAGTTTGGATTACTTCTTCACGAACAATAACATAATTATTAAGGTTAGGTATTTAGTATAAATTATTTGGTAAAAAAAAGTTGGGAAACCGTTTTTCCGAAAGCCGTGAATTAGGGATGCGTGTAACATATTGCTGATAACTTGTCATAGGTGCTTTCACTTGCCTAAAAATCTACCCATTTATTTCAAAATGCTTACGACAAATATTTCGGGTTATAGGTTAGTTATACCATGTAATGAAGTGGTTAACTGTTCAAAAGTCATCCAAGCAATAAAACTAAAATCCAAAAAAAAAGTCGAAGAACTTCCACAAAATGATTCACAAAAAAAGATTGTGAATTAGGTTGCGTAAGTAAGCAAATCTTCAGAAATCCAGCCCTGAACAAAACGAAAGCATTTGCAATTAAAATGAGAGATCTTTTTGAAATTAGAGAAACGATATCTTGCAAATATTTACGATGTCATAATCACCCACAGAAAAAGTTTTAGATTCTCAGGTTGTTTGAGTACGGAATTTCTTGTCACCTAACATATCAAACTGAAATTAGAAACTTGGTAATTAAATGTAGAACCAAAATTTCGATTAATTTTAAAATCGTTACGAGTTTTCACACTGTTCTTGTTCTTCAAGTTACAATTTTGAGAGTTTTAAAATTAATTTCTTGTTAAACCTTAATTTGAATTTTAAAATTTGCTAATTGCTTTATGTTGCTTATTACTAACATTTCTGTATTCTCCACCCGTTACTTGTTTATTCTTCTAATTCGATAACAAAATTCTTTTTACAAATTATTAAGACACGATTAACTTAATTAGCATGAACATACTTGTGGCTTTTTTCTTTTCCACCATTAACTATGTTAACTTTCAGGATAGATGATTCCAAAACTTATAAATATGATGTTATTCAGTAATGAATATTCTGGACACCTTTGAGATAACATCGGCAAAGCCAGTTAGTAGCAGCTGTATTGAATATCCAACAATATAATTCTAAATCTTGCTAATAACTCAGTAAGACACATGCTGTGATATAAAAACTTTCACAAGTTATATTGAACTGAGTCTAAAAATAGTTTAGGCAAGAAAACAAATAGGTGACAAAACAATTTCCATTTAGATTAAAACCGACTAAAAATTAAATCTGAAATTTGAATCGGGATCAAAAGAATGCGGCTAATCAAGAAATATGTAATATTTCTTAATAGAAAATAGTAAGTCGAATCAAAATTGGATAACTTATGTATATTAATCACTATGAAGTGAAGTAATTTGCTTTCAGTTAAAAAATAATCTTTTTCTCTGCTCGTTTAATTTCTCTTAACAGCATTTTGAAATTTAGTATATTGAAAAGATGCAGTATGAAATTTGCTGACATGACATTTTTAAAAAGAACAGTGTTTTAGTCATGAGTAACAAAAATGTTCCATTCGTTTTCGAATTGTTATCTCAAGCACACGATATTATAGAGGTAATCCCAAAGAAACTTTTCTTTTAGAAATTTATTCTCAGAAAAAGCGAATAGTTTGTTCTTATTATTAGATATGAGTTTAAGCCATTTTTCTGTACTTTCTTATGTTGATATTCGTCTTTGTCATGGATAATTTGATATAACAATTTTTGCATTGAAATTGAGCGCTACAGATACAACACTTCCCGTTCTTACAAAAATTATGGGAATCGAACCATTCACATTATGAATAGTTGTAAGTTAAAAACAAACTACGGGATATCCAACATCGATTAGAAGATTCTTTTGTTATCAATCATATTGTAATGCTTTTGCTGTCACCTAGTTCTATCATTACCGCTGTAAATCGCATCACAATTCCTTCCATCTTAAAGGCACTTTCTTATTTGCTTCAGAGCCAGAATGAGCTTCTAGGACTTTCGAGGTTGTTCATTTTGCACCCCTGTATTTCCCTGGATCTCCCTACAAATTCTTAACCATTGCAAATTTCGAAATGTCGGAAATTCCCGGAATTTTATCCAAATTTCTGAAGAGCTAAAAACACTTGCATACTTGCATTTTATAGTGTAACTATTTGCAACTAATTTGGCCCTTACGCGATTCATGACACGAGAAACTAGAATTTTTGAGGAATTGTCAGGAAATCCGAAAAACAAATCTTCTAATAGGTATATTGATTTCTACAAGACCGACCAAGCTCTTTAGTTCCTGAAGATAACACTTTATTCAAATCGAATCAAACTCTGTTTGTCAGATATCGTTTGTTTGTGCGTTATATTATGCTTTAATGAAAGGACCAAAGAGGCGGTATTATCGTCTTATGCATCACATAATAAGATTTTGAAAATTATTACTGATGTTGTCATTTCCATCCAACATTTATCACAAACTGTCACTTTCCTCGTTTGTCTGATTCTGATCTCTGATTTTCGCCATATGTTTGAAAATCACAGCCTGGATGCAACCTTAAAAACAAATTTCTGTGTGTTAATTACGTGATAAACGTAGGTCCGTCTTAAAATTTTAACATAAAAAAAGCAAATCCAAAAATGATTTAGACAAAAATCTTTAGGAAAAAAAGGTGAATTTGGGAGTTAAAGCCAGTTGACCTTTTCTTATCACAAACTATACCTGATACTGGACTAAACATTGTTTAATTGAGTACACCTGATTACGCCAAAATTCCACCTTCAGTTTTTAAAAATTTGTCTGTGTGTTCCTGCTGTCGAACAAAGATATCCGCCTCTTCTCTAGTTATGAAAAAAGTACTCTGTGCAAATTTTAGATAATTTTGAATTGATATTGATACAATTCTAAGAAAACGCATGCGTGTAAAATTGACGATAATGTCCACATAAACATCTTTACTCTTTTTAGATTGAAAAAACCTTGGCATTATTCACCAATACGATAAGATTCTTAGATTTATTAACACATTACATGTCGTATTGATTTGATCTAAACCTCTCTGTACCATCGGTCCATTTATGACTAAAGATATTTTGAAAATATGTGAGACAACAAACTTTCTGTTCCTGAACTTTTTTAAACAAATGAATTTATTAATCTGGAATGAAGGCGATGAACAAGGAAGGAAGGCAAGAATAATTTGGTGCCTGAAAAAAATTGCATGCTTCTGAAAATTTTAGTTGAAAAATTCAGTTTTAATTTGTCCGAATTAGAAATTGCGAATGAGTGATTTTCTTTCTTTTTGTGTTGTTTTAGTGCAAGCAACAACAAGTTCAGTTTCGGAAATAGAGGAGACGAAAAAGAAGGGGAATAAGAATCTTTTGGGAATAAAATGGGATTGGATGAAGTAAACCCTTCGCTGAAAGTGTAATTCTGATTAGCTATGTCTACTGCCAACTGCTCAATACTGTCAAAAGAAAAATGACCGAATCTTGCTCTCGCATTCATAAGATATTTTCTGAATCATTGTTCCAAGTCGATTTCAGGAAAAATGAGACAAAGTTGAAGCTTACAAATAAATGAAGCGTAAATTCTATCTTGAAAGAGTTTTCAGTGTGATGATTATCTTTACAAAACTGTTTTCACGGCGACAACTTAATTGGGTGGACAAAAATATTTGATTTGCTTTATTATTTTTGAACTATTCTAAAACTTGTACATAAACTTAGTTTCAATAAAACAATAGATTTCATTACTTCTACATATTATCTGATATCAACAGATCTGTTTCGCCAAATAACACCTGCGTAAAGCTATTGATATTATCTTCGTATATCACAATGATTCTCTACGTTGAAATAGCTGCTTCAAACAGATAGAATGAACTTTCCGCCAATAACACCTAATTTCCATTTTGAAATAGGTGTTGAAATGATTACGGGACTGAAAATAACTGAAGAGATTAATTAAGAAGATAATTAATCAAGAGATTAATCAAGCTCTTCAATTTGGTCAAAAATACAGCGGGAAATTTCTGGAAAATTTCTGCACTTTCTCCCTTCACGATTTGTGGAAAAGAGGAAAAATGGACCAATAACAAATTTTTTGAATGAAAAATTGCAAAAAACCTCTTCTTTCCTAAATTTGGAAGGATTTCACTAATTCTGGATTTTCTTTTTCATTATTTTATTTCTTACTAATTTCTTCGTCACCTCTAAAATTTCATTAAATTCTAAGGTGCTTTGTTATCTTAAAGTATTTTTTGTTCACGATCAAAACTTGAAAGAGGAATTCCTGAAAGGTTTTGGATATTTTAGGATTTCATTAACACCGAATTTTTGCTTAAAATAGCTCCGAAAGTTTTTAGATTTTCATTTCTATCTTTTTTACCACCCATAAATTGGGCGGACCATTGGTAAGTAAATATTATCCGCATTTACACCCTCGAAAAATTCACTTCAAATTTAAATTTAACTCTACAATCTTGTAAAGACGAAGGCACATTTATGTGTGATGCAAGAGAAGCTCTCAAAGAAACTAAGAGTAGATAATTGAAATTTAAATCATCCAGTGCTTATTGCAGTAAGGGATGAAAGTTGAAAGGGATGGAATAAAGTGACGTTGCAAAAGTGCCATCCATTCGGTCGGAACAGTGAAAAATTTTAATTTTTTATATCAAAATTGGTTATGAAATATTGGCGATTGTTTCGATATGAAGAAAAAAAGGCGTGAAGTTTTAGATTGCATTTAAATGTATTCATATATATATATATATATATATATATATATATATATATATATATATATATATATATATATATATATATATATATATATATATATATATAT
>NW_018108205.1:156524-203249 GCF_000183805.2 Loa loa
TATATATATATATATATGTATATATATATGTTAATGATAGATAAATGAACGAAGGAAGGAATGGCTAATTCTTGGAAGATTACATCCGGAATCTAAAAAAGAGCTGAAATCTATGAGGGGAAGCTATGAGGCATACGCATTCATTTTTAAGTGCTAATTCATCGGTTTTCATTTGTATCCAGACGCTGACTGATATCAGTCGACAATTTATCAACTTCCATTACACCCACATTTAATTGCACACAGGACGGTCGCGCTGAAATTTGGAGATCAGTAACTATGCAATCGTATTACACTTCATCAACATATGATAATCGACAACTAATTAATGAAATTTCACGTACTTTTCGCGCTTTATTTCCATTATTTTCTTTGTTTTTATTCTTTCCATTCTTATTTTAATGCGGTATCCACTCATTCAACTGCCTTTCAACAGCTAACTTTGAACATTTCAGTTCTCAGCTCTTGAAACTTGCTTTATTATGTACATTAATATATAACATTTTTTTTCGTTCCTACAAGTGAATTCTATCCTCTATTAAAAAAAAAAAATGCTTGAGAGATGACAAAAAACCTCAAGATATCGAAGTCACAAATCGACTACAGCAGGAAAATTACAAATACTTCTAATATATCGAATTGTTATTACTCGTTCAAATTACTTTTCTAAAGCTTAAGAATCATTAAATCTTAAAAACTTGCGAATAAAAAATACGTTTCTGTTAATTGGAACAGTGTACTTTATGTCTCAATTATAAAACATGGTGTTCCAGGATTTTAAATCCTACCTACAAAGTGGTATAATCCTACCTACAAAGTGATAGGATGACTTTATGAAAAAGCTTGTTGCATCACACTGCAACAGAAGCATTTTTACAAGAGCAATTTTTTCATATTGATCTAATTCATCTTCTGGAAATGGAATGGATGTTATCGCAAACACAGAATTGATTTTTTACATTAATTCCAGATGACATTGTTCTTTTTTAATTCGAAATCAAAGAATATGATAACTTATGAATAGCCATTTTTCACGCACTTTCAAACTAAAAAGCATTTTAGCTGCTCGAAGACACAACTACTTAGAAATGTTCCTCTCTTCCTTCTAAGCGCAGTTCTGCATACTTCTTGAGCTCCATGGTGACAATGGAACTATGTTAACTAGGTAATTCATAGTGCTTAAGTAACTCCTTGGGTAACTCATGGTAACTCATAGTGCTTTAAACTTCGTAAACCGTGTTCATAAGTATTGTATTACAAAATACATATTTGCAATGCTCTATCAGTTTTGTACCAATAAAAGATATTAGTTTTATTGCCAAAACATTTGGCAATAAAACGCATTTTCAAATTCTGTTCAGATAGATGTGAAATCCAAGCGTATTTCGACCTTCAAATTTCAATTAAGCCCTTAAGCTTCCTGCACTAATTCCTTCATTCCATATTTCACTTGATCTTCGGTTTTCGGTATACTTTCAACTGCTCCACGCATCATTGTGAATATTAAAGGAAAAAATTTTGTAGTTTCTTGAAACTGTATAAAAACACGAAATGAGACTTAAGTTCTCAACCTGTATTATTCTGTTCTTCTGCACTAACTCATCCGGATATATTCCAAGCTTATTGCAGAAATTATCTGATTTCTTTTTTTCTAAATTCGAAAGACATTGAAAGTATTGTGCACTAATTTTTGGAAAGGTTGATCTTAATTTTTGGATTTAACCGGTAGTTTAAAAGTTTCATCGGGATGAATGCTTCGATTAAGTTCAGCGATTGTTATTCGGTGATTGTTAGTGAGTGGACAGAAGCCTTACTGATCGGGTTGGGTGGTGAATATAAACCACGTTGTAAAATATGCAAGAAGAGGAGTGAGCAGTTGGTTTAAATCAAGGCATTTCGCCTCTAAGGGAAGAGAAGTGAAGCGAGCCACCTCTCTAGCTACCCTATTTTTCTCTTAGCATTTTGGTTAGTATATTGTGTTGTAACCTATCCCCGACCTTTATTTTCAACTACCAGTTTCAACGAATTCACCTCATCTTTTCCTCCTCCTCTAACCCCTTATTCCCCTTTCCAGTCCATTCTGGTTTAGCCAAAAGGCTAATAATAATCGTTCCCTACTCTGTCCAGATCAGGACAGAGTCGCTTATTTACACACAATTTATTCTCAGTCTGCTTTATTCGCCAATACGCCTTATTATTCAAACCTTTCAGATTATGAAAAAAATTTCATTTATTTTAGATTTTGTCACCCAAATCACCTTTTTCATATCATCATTATTGATATGTCATCTCTCGTTTCATCTTTCTCTTTTATCTTTATTTGTTGTTGATGTTTTTAATCCGATAGTTCCAAAATCGCTATCAATTCTTGTACATCTTAGCCACTCAGTAATTCCGATTTTAGAGTTGTTATTTTCGTGTCAGAAACATTGTAACATTCATGACACTTAGGAATCACAAATTGCTTGTGAATTTTTAATCAATTTTCATAAATCCTTCGGATGATATCTTGACAGAAATTTCCAGTATTATCAGTCGGAAAAACTTTGTTACTAAAAACAGATTTGATTGAGGAATTTTAAGATTCGGCACCTAATTGATTTGTATTGTTCCTTGGAGCAGTAGTATGTTCTTTAATGTCCTTATATAATCAAACTAATATACTAGGGTGAGAGACAAAATTATCATCAAGAAGAAGCTTCTTTAAATCGATGAAAATCTGGGAGGTAAGGAAATCAGTAAGTACTATCGTTCATCACCATGCAGTGGTGTTACTTTTATCTAGAGTTGTAAAAGAGGTGAGAAAAGAGGAGACGAAATGGGTAAAGAAGGCTTATAATGGCTTGTGCCAACTTTCGAACCCTTGTTAATGAATTAATTAAAGAATGGAATAAAATTAATGAATTAATAAAATGAAAACCTACGATCTACTCATCTGTCTTTTTACCACTGCTCCCTTCCGGTACCCTCTGGTGACTATTGGCGCAAAAAAATAACTCTTTTTTTTTTGTCCACCTATTTTCACGGTCCACTCCCACTCTGCCTTCTTTCCTAAGCCATCAATTTATGACAGGTGCAAACAGATTCTCTGAGAGAATAGTGCTAAATTATTAACCAGAGTTTCACTACATCTACTTATGCTTTTCTCACTAGTTTGCACTTTTTTTGTTTATCCCTTACAGTTCTTTTAAATATTAATGAGGCTATCTATACTTGATTTAATTGGTTTCTTGAATTTCTTGGAAAGCCGGTTCAGGTGGTCAGCTCGGTAACCACTGTTTTTACCTTCAAATATCATTCGGCTTCTAGTTGTTGCAAAAATTGACAAGTCGTTATTTGTAGTGAAAAATGAGCTGAAATTTGTACTCAGTCATGAAAGTTACAAAGTGAAATGGTCCGCTAAACATACTCAAGCAATTTTTATTATTTGTTCTGTAGAAGTTGAACTCTTTCCTTCTGAACTTTTTTCTCCGAAGAATTTCAGATTTTGCTCTTGGGAAGGCACAGTTTTCTACTTCACCATTGAATGTGTGGATCTGATTTCTTTCTCGCTCCAACTTTTTCGAAATTTTTCAGCTGGAAGAAATGCATTCATCTGATTGTCAGTTAGTTTGCCGACATGACAAATTATCCTTTTTTCATTACATCTTTTCTTCACTTCCAAAGAATTCATTTGTCAAGTTTGTTCGCTTTTGGACATCACTATATCCTCTATAAAAATTTAACGGGAAACAGTTCATGGGAATTGAGAATAGCTATATAACGTTAGTAGTTGGAAATAAACATTATACTTCAGAGGTCGAAGGCAGCTATTGATTTCAACAGTCAGTGAAACTGCATTAACGATCAAAATTTTCATTTCGCCGCTGCTTAATTTTCATTTTTTGGCGCCACTGAGCAATATTTCTTAGGGCAGAAACTGTTTTATAATTGCTGTGTAATTTTCTTTTAAGTCGTTTAATTTCATAAATTTGCATATCCTGTGATTTGCGCACCTTTTATTGGCGTCAAATATGCGCATCGTTTGTTGAACAAAGATTTGTAAGTCGGGATTTTTAAAATCTAGAGTACTTTGAGCTGGAGGAGTGCAATATATAAAGATACAGTAAGCAAAAAATTCCGAAATTTTATTTTGCATTTGTGTAATGGAGAAGCACTTCGCTCTATCGGCGCTAAATTTCTATCAGCAAATGCATATCCTTCGGCCTATACATTATTCATTGATCTATCTTCTGCTTCTTTTGGCATTTTGTGACTTTCTCAAATTGCTAATTGCTTTTGGCATATAAGTGGTTCGATTTTCCGAATAAGCAAACATACACATGAAAATATGTATACATTCGCTAACTCATCACTTTTAGAATATCACTAAAAAAGAGATCTCGTTCACTTTTAGTCAGACTAACTTTCATTCTTTTCAAAAGGCCACATTAAATTCCAATTCATATGATCTGCAATGTAACGACATTTCGATATAAAATTGCCTTGCAGCTTGTTGCTTAAGTTTGAAATAAATTATTTGAAATAGGTATTTGTCAATCGAAATACTCCCACACTGTACATTACGTGGATATTAAGTGAGTAATTAAATTTTGATTTAATCGATCATTTTGTAATGTATGTGTAGTGCTTTCCACTAATGAAAGCTTGGACGCATACCATGAGTTAAACATAAATAAACACATCCAGCTTATAGTTCGGAAGCCTTTCAACGTTAATTTATATCAGAAGACGATCTTTCAGTTTCATCTTTCCTCTGCTTGCTGTCGATTTGATTTTGATTGGTTTTGATTGGACTTTGATTAAAGTTTGATTAGTTTCATATCATATTTAAATTTAGGGATCAGTATTAGTAACGGAAATATCACAGAGTTTTGTAGGTTATCGGGATCAACCTTATCACGATTCTTAGTCAGCTTGCTTAAGTGATTCCGGATGTGAAGGTCAGTTTCTAATTTACATTAATTTGCACAAAGAAATTCGGGATTATATAAATTTGGTAATTTAATTAACTCCATTGATAATTTATCGATAGCACCAAAACAGAATTAGACCGAAAATTCAGGCAAGAACTCTTGAAACCTACTATAGCTTTTTTTTTCGAGCAGCACTTACGAAATAGGTTTTCGTTGCGCAAGTTCACTGCTCTTAAACTTTGATCTATAACATTCTCAGGATCCTCTGTGTGTCTAATCCGAATTATCAATCTTGTTTTTTTTTTTTTTTGGTTTAATTTGACTTTTCCTGCACGTTTTGATTTATCTCGATATTGGCTTAACTGATATCTCCATTTTCACCTATCCTTGTCTTCGGCTGGTAGAAATTTCTTTTCAGTAGTTTCTTATTTTTGCTTTCGAAATTCTTCCGAAGTTTTTGGGAAGAGTGCCTGTAAACATTTTGATGGTTATTAATTACTATCTGTTGACAAATAAATATTCCGCATTATCGAGCTTCAACAAACTTTGCTGTAACACATTGATTTAACGATGGATTTGATATAATGTCTTTCTTGCTCTCTTTTCTGATATATCCCTTCAATTTTGTGGTTAACTTTTCACATATTCATTTTTTTCAAACTTTGTAATGTTTAAATATAAAAATTCAAACTCTATAATATTTAAATTCCCGAATGATTTTTTCCAAAATGAGCAAATTAGTTGACCCGAAAGACACTGATGATCAAGTCACATCACCTTTCTGAATAGATGAGGATACAAAGTGACTGTAAATAACTGTCATAAGGTCAATGAGGGGAAAGAGATAACAATGGACACTGTAAAGTGTAATGACCCAGAATGTTATTTGTTGGTTTTGGATAGTATTATTTGCTCTGTTTAATGGTTAATTTCCAACTGACCTCACTGTTTCATTAACTTCCTGCTCTATATCAACCTAACAGGCCAGTCCGCTCCTTACGCGATTTGTTTACCGCTTTTCCCCTACTTTTACTGAAAATCCCGGGATATTCGGTAATCCTGGTTACTCTTCGAAACTGAAAGATTACAGTATTTGTCCACTTAACAGACACACCACAATATCATTCGTTCGGACTAAAGATCAAACTATTCCTATCGATGCCTCATACAAATACTCCTGCCTCATGCAATTTTGCTGTTCTCTATGTGGCCTTCCTTGTACTCCCAGTTGTCGTCCTCCCCATTTCAAATTCTCCGTAGTTTTCACGAATCCCTTGATTCCAAAAACTTATTAATTAGAAGGTAAGGAAAAGCACCTCCTAATTAGATGTCTTCCAGAAAATGCATGGAATAGCAGAGATAATCTGGAACTAAATGTACACACGAAGGAAATCAAGAGACAAGTAGCACGCACACATTGCCTTCGAAGCATCGCTAGTGCCGAAAAACCTTAACTTCAATCCCTCTTAACGGCGTCACTAATTATATCAGAAATGAAGGTTCTTCAATACTTCAGCCATAGTGACAATTGAAAAGATGCTGTTTGATGTTGTGGTATTCCAAATTCCCCATCTATTTGGAAGTCTCGAAGCCTAGAAGTTTTCTATAGAAATTTCATGTTCCACTCATTTTTTCCCTCTATATGTCATGAGATACATGTTGTTCAGGCCATATGCATTGCAATTACGAGAATTTACATACAATACCAGAACTTAACTTTAAAACCTGCCAATAACTAGTATAGTCCGCTCTTTTTTCTGATTTAATATTAATGCTCTCACAGATCCCTTTTTTCTCCACTTTTTTTCCCTCATCGCCTCGTACAGAAAAATATGGAGTTGTGCCCAGAAAATTGTTAGAAGTTCGACAGATGCTTCCACTTCACGATATTGAGTGTGAAATTCCCTACCTGATAACAATCTACTGTGAATACTACAAAATTATTCTTGTCCAATTTCTGAATTTACCTTAATTCGCCTTCATGGCAAAGCCAACTAGTGGTGTTCCTTCGTATTTTCTCCCGCACCTCCTTATCCCCAAGTTTAAGCTTGATTCCATTTCAATTGGTTCATCCATTCGCGATAGCTGTTTATCGGATTGGTGGGAATTCAATTTACACGATTAAAGATAATCAGAAAGCGCATCCTGAAGTGATCCAGGATGTGGAGCGAAGATGACAAGTGATCCCTTACTAAAAGAGGCTGCCTTAGTTGAGATGAAGTGGGAAAATATGCACATTCAGGATGGGCTAATCATTTGCAATACGATAAGCTTTGTTTAATCCTATTGTTCGATCTGTTAATAAGCAAAATTAATATTCTTATAATGGGACCGGCTGGGAAATTATTTCCGGCTGTTCCGTTATGAATCCCTTCAAGATATTGTTTGTTATCCGTCAGCCCTAATGATTTAATTGTCTGTAATGGCAGCTGTCGTCATGAATATTTTTTGCTTAGGAATTCCAACTTCAGCATTTTACAATACGAGATCATCTAATGCTTTCACAACTAAAACTACGGTTTCACAATGTCATTGATCTTTCACCTGGAGTAAAGTTCAAATTCTAGAAATACTGATAATGATTTACAAATAAAATGTTTGCTAAAAAATTAAACGGAAGGCTGGAATATGATGAAGTAATGATAATGAAAGTGGGAAATGGAGATATTGAGGCATAAGGGGGAGATTAATTAACGACCTGCCATCACTTATTGTTTGTCTATAGCGCAAATGAAGAATTTTGTGAGAATTGATGAAATGCATTAAAGGATATTTTGGAGAAATGTCAACTAGTGATGGTTTTTAGAATGGTCGCTTTAGCGTTTCAGGCGCTTTTTTATATCAGATACTTTACAGCACTCGCTCGCAGCAGCTGTCCATGAAAGGCTCACTGTTCGCTTTGGGTGCTATCTTTAGACATTAATTCAAATGAGAAGGAATGAATACAGACTTTACTTTGTCTCATTTTAGGGGGACAACTGGTACTCTCTTCGTTTGCAAAGTAATAAACGCCGCTTTCTATCCCAGTTGTTTTTTTTATTCTGCCGACAGCAAATCTTTCCACTAATGGTCAAAAATTTCTAAGCCAGGTTTTGTCATTCTGGTTATTTCAGTTCCTTTTTGTTGACCGATAACTCTGGTTTGACTGTATTTAGTCTGGACACCATCGCTGTGCGGAAATTGTATTAGTTAGGTAATTCCAAACATGTGAATATATTTCTAAAAGTTTCGAGCAAGACGTACCCAAGCTAGACATTAATGCCTGAAATCACAGACGAAAGGGAAAAGATTTGAAGGATAGGCACATCTAAATGAAATCAGCTTCAATATACCCTCAGAGTGGGATACAGAAGCGCAGTCCGGCAATATTAGCCGGCCAATTTTACTATTTTGGCAGAAAAAAAACCACTGATATATGAATTTGCATATCCCACGTAGCTTACACGGTGCATACATACTATAAAAATATTGAAGAATACCCTTTCTTTATTTCACATATTTTCTCACGCAGTAGACAGTCATTTCTCCTTTTTTTTTGATTGTCTCCTTTGCCTCCCCTTCCTCTCAACACAGCTTTGCGTCAATTTCGTCATAAGACAAATCGTGCGGATATAACTAATCGGGTGGTTTTGTTCATTTCTTGGGAGTGGACTGCTTTAGCTCTGTAGATGATATAAGATGGCATATAGAGCGAATGTCCATTTGGTTGGTTATTGATTTGCATATTAATTTATCCGTTTTATTATGGTGAGCATATTGGGAAGCAAGGATCTTGGGCATTTATGGTGTGTAACTTTCGTCCGTTTCAATTTAGTCGTTTTTGCTTGAATTCAGAAAGTTTGCTTCACTTTCTACGTTCAACTTTTAGTAACAAGCAGAGCTTTTTCATGTTGGTGACGTTTGTGGCTTACTAAAGCACTCGATAAGTAGAATAAGGATGTGCCGATTTAGGATAATATATGCGATGACAGCTGTTCTATTCATTTCCATCCTTGGTGAGCTTGAGGTTCCCTTCATTTGTCATTCTACTCTTTGGTACCTTCCTTTGTATCCATCCTCCGTCATATATCTTTGTTTTCCATAAGTAAACATAGATAATCAGATCGCTCCTTCACAGAATCGAAGTTGATTTTTTTCATTTTGAAAAGATAAATAGGCTGAAGCGCTGACCGCATCAACTTTTCCTGCAACGTCATTAAGTTTCTGGAGGAGTTCTTCATAGTGATATTCCAGTGATTGCGATGAAATGCTGGTTGCCTTGCTTACCACCATAGTACTGCAATGGCTGCATTTAGCATACGGTGTCGTCCAAAATTTTTTTCAAGGAAGAACCGAAAAATCAGGTCAGCTCATGCTAATTTTAAAGCATTTTTTTGAATTTGTCACTTTCCATTTCGCAGTTTAAAAATGGGAAATAAAACAGCTTCTTGGTGTTCCAGAGCGTGTTACTTGGCGAAGATGTACTCCTGAAATGTTCTGCTCATCAGTCACCATTGGTCAGCCAGTGGCGAAATAATGATGGCAGTCTTTTGGGGCAAGTTACTTACCCTTTTAACTTTTCGACTGTTATCGTTCACCAGGAAGAACTCGTCTGAGGTGCTTCAAGCAATTCCTTTTTGAATTTTAATATTCTTTGTACTTGTTTACATCTTAACGAGTACGACACCGAAGGTGAAAGTCGTAGGAGCCACTTGTAAGGTGGCAAAGTAAATTATAATAGATTAAGTAATTACTTTGCAGTTTTCACGATGCAGGGAAATTAGCAGGGCATGAAGGTCGATACAGCTATGTGACCCATAGTCCAGATGAAAAACACTTAAAAATTGAAAATGTGACACTGAGAGACGATGGGTTGTTTGAATGTCAAATGATACATCCCAGCCTGGGTGCTTATCGAACATCTGCCTCCGTCAATGTCTTAGGTAAGGTAATCCCATCATTCATCTCGACGGTTTTTAAAAGGTTGTTGGTTGTGAACAATCAATCCGTTTTCATGGTTTTATTGAGTGTTGTTGGGAAGCCATTTTCTTAATAATGATTTGTCAGTGCGATATCACCATTCGAAATATATTTGGTCATTTGAAAGACAGCTGTGAGATATTATAGTGAGTTTAAGCATATAATTTTATTCCTTGCAAGTATCGGTAAAACTTGTTCGTTAAATATGGTAAAATGGAGGGATACACTTTCAGGCACTCAACCCGTTGTTTCTTGTATGATCTGCACTTTTAACATCCTTAATAGCATTATCGATTTGCAGTGCCGCCGGAAAAAGTTATTATTATGGATATTGATCCTGGTTCTGTTATTAATGTTGTCGAAGGAAATGATTATAATCTGAGTTGCTTGGCAGTCAATGGAAAACCTCATGCACTTATAAATTGGTATATTTACGGGACGAAGATTGACGACAGTGTTAAACGGTGGACGGAAATGAATACAAATCGTACAGTCACCGCTTTCGCAACGCTCTTCTGGAAGCCCCGGTACATTTTTGTTAAAATAAGTTCTCTTAATTTTTAAATGTAGACGAAGTTTTGTATTCCAGAGCTTTACTTTTTTTTCCTTTTACAGGAGAAGTGACACTGGAGCGGTTCTCACTTGTGAAGCTTTGCATCCGTCGACTTCTACTCACTTCAAAGTGAATATCACACCAAATGTGCTATGTAATCTTTTGAAAATTATTACTTGAAGTAGTGACCACCCTTTCACATTCCATTACGGTGTAGTGGAATTTTATCCGTCTACAAAAAGCAATTCTCGCACAGGTTGGGTGTTTAGCATTATCGAAAGGCTCTTTTTTTAAAACTAGTTCTTGTTTCTCTTTTCAGACCCTTCGGAAATGCCAAAGATAGATATTTTAAGCCAGCCTGGTCTTATAAAACCTGGCGATAATATCACTATGAAGTGTTCAGTTGTCGGAGGCAATCCACCACCCAGACTTCTTTGGTTTCTTCATGGGAACCTTATTGGTAGCAATTATACGTATGATGAATCAGCGGAAGTATGTTGTTTAGTCTGAATATTCCTATATACCATAAGTCTGTTGTTCATTTTAAATCTTGTCTTGTTTTGCAGTTCAGGACTCCCCTTCACTCCTCTCTCTCCGGATTAGCAGACTTTTTGAAAGAATGATAAGAAAGTTACGTGATGATATATTATCATAAACTGTTGTAATACAATTTTTCCTCATTGGGACTTTTACCATAGGAAACAAAGATCGTTTTTGCGCATCATGTGTATATTATATATTTTCAGGAAACTGTAAATATTTATTCAATAATAGTTGATGCAAATGATAATGGTGCTGTGTATGAATGCCAGTCAACAAATTTGGCCGATGATGAACCTCTTTCTGAAGGCATTCGTCTTTCTGTTTCATGTAAATTTTTGAGATTCTAGTAATAGGAAATTGTGTTTTTAAATCTCCTGCAAAAATTTTAAATTCTAGATGCTCCTCGCAGCGTTGAAATATCCGGTGAAACAACTACACGTATTGGACGTATTGTTGCAGTGCAATGTAGAACAGGGTATGTTAAATGCTAAGTAATGTTTTGCGCATGACCTGAATAAAAGCGCATGATTAGGAAAAGGAAATGATAGGTTTCAACGATCATAGGAATTTCCGACCACGTCATGATATAAATTTTAGATTATCGAATCCAGCAGCCAGGATTTCTTGGCTGATTAATGGACAGACAGTACAGTCAGTGAATCATTCATATTTGGAGCAGGCCACCGGTACTGTTACTGTTTCAAATCTATCCATAATTCCAACTGATATAAATGTAATCAAGCATCAAATTAATGTTCAATGCACTGCCATAAATGATGAAGGAACAACAAGCAAGCAACTCATTATTCGCATCTTTTGTAAGTTTTGTTTTCTTTTGAAATGTGGAGATTATTGAAGTTAATTCTCACGACTGAAAATTTTCAGTTTCGGTGTATACTTTCAGTAATTGTTATCTGGGTTTATAGCACCACCCATGAAACCGATTATTTATGGATCTGAAGGGATGGCGCTTCGAGAGGGTGAAACTTTGAACCTTACATGTGAGTCTCAAGGAGGAAATCCACTGGCGACGTTGACGTGGTTCAGGGGTATCGAAAAGGTTCAAAATTTTCTTTCTAAACTATAATTCAAATAGTAGGTCTCTGATGGAAGCTAAAAAGAGAATCTCCATGTAAACAAATAGCAAACATTTCAAGGAAGTTAGCTTTTGGTTATTGAATGTGGGAGTTTCTGCACTTCTTTCAAAGATTTCTTTTTTGAACTTTTTTTTAATCCTTTTCAAGGATTCTGTTGTTATAGCGAAGTTCCAAACACAAACATAAAATTCGCTGGAAAGAGGTTAGGCTATTGGTAGTTTAACACTTGTCTTGTGTCCACTGTATCGCGTTAGTGTTCTTCATGCAATTGTTATGCACGTATGCTTATTTCTGAATGCCCAACTGTTTACTGATGATGTTAGAACATCAGTTGTACAGTACAGGTACCTGAACTTTCTACATTCCCATGAAAGAAAAGAATGCAAATAGGAACGCATGAATTCATTCGAAAACAATTTTCGTATTTTCATCTTGTCCTTTCTTAGTGTGTTATCAACTTATCAGTATACAATATTTTTAGCTTAGAGGAACAAGAAATGCTGTATCGGGTGACATTTCGCAAAGTGTCGTATCAGTTCTCCTTGATCGTACGATGAACAATCAGCAATTAAAATGCGAAGCCACGAATGGCGCTCTAGATGAACCGCTTGTTGTCACAAAAACCTTCGTTGTTTTATGTCAGTGATAAGATTTTTGGGTTTTAATGTCTAGTTAGACCAGTAGATAAGAGAAGTTGAGATAATTTTGTGCATTAAAAACAAAAAGTATTTTCAGTTCCACCACGGCGAGTTACTGTGCGTCAGGATGACCGAAGTAAGCGATTGATTGTAGCGGGAGAAATCACGAAACTTTTTTGTTTGGTCCATTCTTCGAATCCAGTAGCGCAGTTGATGTGGACTTTCCCTGTTGTCAGTTCTGAGCTGTTGTTTGAAGAGAAACGCAATAACCGATCGTGAGTCGAATTAATAACACAGTTATACATGCTTTCGCGGTTTGAATCGCTATCTTGTTCAGTGCCACAATTCAAGTTTATCTTGAATGTTTCATCGATTTCAAATATTTGAAGGAATCAAGAATATGGTGGACATGAAGTGGAAAGTGTTATTGAGTTCATTCCAACGGAAGAGATGGATGGCGGTGAGGTTCAGTGTACTGCATCACATCCACAGTGGGTTGAACAGAAAGTTGCAATATATCCATTGAATGTACTTTGTGAGTTGCATTGTTTAGTTAACACAAAAAACGATGTCTGCTGCGATTTTTTTCCTACTCAAAATTTAAGAGATTTACTTTACATAATTTTCGCAGGTCGATGAATGCAGTTTTTAGATGCTCCACGAATGGTAGTAAATGGGCCTTTAACGATTGTCATCGGTGAGGGTGATGACTTCAGAGAAAATTTAACATTACGTGCTAATCCACCAGTGAGTACTTGGAGATGGCGAAAAGATGGTTCGCATTTTGAACACGGGGTCGGAGCCATCACAGCTAGAGGTACATTTTTTAAACATGCTTATTTTCAATATTTCGTGGACCTCTTTGTTAATTGACTTTAGGAGATTTATTGCAGGGCCTATCTTGTCTGGACGTTCGGTGACCAGATTTGATAGCGGTCTCTTCACGCTGATAGCGGGAAACGGTGTTGGCACGGTCAATGTTACGGTCCATGTAATTGTGGAATGTAAGTTTTATTATCTTTTCCTGAATTTTCCCTGGGTTAATAATGCCTGCGGGAAATTGATGAGTTTTAGCTTGTTTCGACGAAAATCTCGAAGGAATTATTGTGAGATGTATAAAGGAATTTGGAATGTTTGTTCTGCAAATAAATTATGCTAATTGTTTATCCGTAATTGATGTCTTTTTTAGGCAATTTTTATCTTCTTTTTTGATGTTCAGATGCAGCGTACGTAACGCACATAACTTCACCAGTGATGGCTTCCGCAGGTGAAGAAGTAGTTATGGAATGTGAAGTGGATGGCGTTCCTAAGCGTGATGGTATGGTAAAATGGTTACACGGGGAGCAAATTATTGAAGGCGTGTCACTTGTTGGACAAACCAGAGCTGTTATGCGACTTAATGCTTCATTTGAAACAAATGGTGCTTATACCTGCCTTGCCGATAACGGAAAAGGGGTGGTTAGTTGTCTTCATTTACGTCTTTCAAATGAATTTGGTTATGGTGCGTTTGGTTCTATGTTCTTAACCAGTAGTTGCTACTATAATGCAATTTGGATATCCTTTGTCAATGCTTTTGAGTAGGTGAAGAATGTGTATAAATCGCAACGACTTATTGGTCGTCGTAATTTAGTTTGGTGTTAGGTTTTAGGATTTCTATATTAATTAAGGCTAATCGCACTGTGGCATATCTGTTGGTGAATCGTGCACCAGCAATCGTTAGACAGCCATCACTTTTACGAGCAGCTGGACCTTTGGGAGGACGAGTACAACTGCGCTGTAGAGCAAATGCAGTTCCAGATGCTCATTTCCAGTGGATCGTTCCAGGCCAGTTAAGCCCAATTCGGCGTAATAGTTCTAAATATTCCTTCACAACCCTTCAATTGAATTATTCCACATTTGAGGTTGGTGTCGTTTTCGTAATTTAAAATAATTTTCTAGTCTTTGATAAATCTTCAAATTTAAATCATATTTGGAAATTTATAGAATAGTTATTAAAAAGTGTGAAAGACGTTTAAATTCCAGGGTGTGTTTTATATTTCTTCTCTGGATCGTTACGACTACCAGCATCCAGTAAAATGTTTCGCAATAAATAGGTATGGAGAAGATACTGTTGAGATCCGGGTCAGTCCGCCAACGGCCCCAGACACTCCGGTCTCATTACGTGTTTCAAATATTACGAAAAATTCTCTTTCATTTAACTGGATTCCTGGTTTTGATGGAGGTTCGGAACAAATATTTGAAGTGCGTTACCAGACATCTATGGAAAATGTTTATCATATCATTAATTCGTCATTTCCGGTTAGTTCTTTGGAATGTTTAAAATTTCACACCATCGTTGTTGGATAAAATAGGTTAGGTGGCAAACTGCATTTCATTTATCAGCAAGTTTTTCGGCTACTGCGGGTTTTTTATAGAGAACCCATATACATTGAATGAGGTTGAAACATGAAGCATGCTTTTATTTTTCTTAGTCTTCTGTGCATACTCTTTGGATCTTATGAGGAATTTTAGGAAGTAGAAATCCGAGGATTGGAACCGGCTTGCCTGTATGAAATCTCAATCCGTGCACGGAATAAACGTGGCATGGTGTCAGAATTTTCTCGACCACCTATTATTGTGTACACGAAAGACGAATACGGAATGGACGTTGTTAGTGTGACAAAGGTTAGCGGGTATCTTATGTTTTGGAATTTCCAAGTCTTTGATAACTCTAACTCATGTTAGCTGCTTTGAAGGATTGGACTATGAAACGGTGTCTTCTAAAAATGACTGGTGTATTAGTTTTAGAAAGATTCTTTTCCTGTGCCAGTGATCGTCGTATTTGGTGTATGCTGCGTCATTCTGCTGTTAATAAATTGCTTCCTGCTCTGTTACATGCATCGACGAAAACAGAAGAGGAAGATGCAAGGTGGGTTTGATAGCGTTTGATTCGTTCACTACCTGAAGTCCTTGCAAGTAGATTTTAATTAGTTTCGCTCAATAATGCTAAAGGTAGCTCTTGTGCTATTTGCTCTAGAATAATGTTTCAGAAAAAACGGAGATGGTGCGAAATGCTAATAATAGTGGTGCAGATGTAAGACTGGTACAGATGTACGGAGCGTTAACTAATGTTGAAAGCCCATGTAGGCCAGATTCGACCAATACGAACAGAAGCGAATTAGGTCATGAACCAGATTCTGAAGATGACCGGAGTTTGCGAACAATGATTGTATGTGTTGGTTTCTTCTTTACAAATATTCCCTGTTTCGCGTTTCACTCCAGTGCTTTATTTTTTTTTTCATTTTGAGTGGTATTTTTTTTGAGGAAGTTAGTCCAAATGGATATGTGCAACAAGTGGATCCAGTCAATTACTATGAGCGGGAATGTTTGGTTGAATATGAATTTGATCGTAAGTCATAACTTTCTTTAACTTATTGTCTAAATCTTAATTTTGCATTTTTCTTGTTTTTATTGCTAAAGAATGCCACCTGTCGCTTTTTAGCAAATTTGTATGGTGGTGTTATCAAATCGAGTACGTTGCGAGGATCATCGCATAATTACGTCAATCTTCGCTGTCCAGTACTTCTTTTCTTTTTTTGAGTTCTCTTCTTTGTTTGAAATAAATAAAAAATATCTACATGGAGTGTAATTCTTACATTAATTGATGTGTACAAATGGAAATCTCTGTAAGTTTAGTAATTTAGGATTAACTTTTTTCCACGTCATATTATTAAATGAAATTGTCAGTTACTGTAGAACTTTTTTATTTAGAAGGCATCAGAAAGCAGTGATACAGCTGTTAACTTTGCGAGTGGAGATTCATTATCGCTGATGGATGTAAATGATGGTTCTCCACGCCGAATACATAAACCACGTATCATTGATACCAATTCTTCAACCAATTTGCTCGCAAATAATACCACACCGCAAATGTTGAGCACATTTTTACATCGTGGTGGAATACATACCACTCCATTTAATTTTGCGCATATTGATGGTGACCTCGTGTAACCTTTGTTTCCAAAAGCTTGATGTTCCATGCAGAATACTTAGGTTTAATTATTCATAGTGGTCTTCAACGTTGTAAAATTATTCCAAGTCCAAAACAGGCTTATTCCAAGTGCAGGCAGGAATAAAAAAGAGAAAATTATAACCTTTATGGTTGCTTGAAATAGCAAACAAATACCATTTGCAGCTTTTCTAATTACTCAATACGTCACAGTCAGTATGCTTTTATTAATATGCATTTATATTGCTCTGAAAACGTTAACTTGGTTTTTGCGACGGGTTTTCTTTTTTTTTTATTCAGAGTTGTGCTTCGCAGTGACAACTATCCAAAATACTTAACTGTCTTTGAATTCCACATTTATGAATTGCAAATTTAGTTTCATGTTTCTACTATTTTCCTTTTTGCCTGAAATGAACAAAGGAATTAGTGCAACTAATTTAACTATGATTTCAGTCACCCACACCCGTGTATGTGTTGCCTTTTTTGTTAGTTGGTGCTGAACTATTGTTTTCCTTAAATAACTGCCCCATCATTCATTCGCTGACTCTATACTATCTCCATTTCATTCCTACTTTTTTCCTTTGAATTTTAATTTTTTGGGGTTCAAATACAAACATTCATTTAAAATTTTAATTTTTTGAAGTTCAAATACGTTCATCCATTTTAGACAAATTTTATCAATTGCGCAGCTTTGTTGATTCACTAATCCAGTTTTGTTAGCAGATGTACTTACAAATTCCGTCTTGAATTTTGTTTTTTAGTTATTGCTGGTTTGCTCAAACTTTTACCATCTTACAGTTAGTGGTTATTCATGTAAGTTGAATTGTTAATAATAGTGCATGAACATTATAGGAAGTCATACCATTATTTTGTGTTGTTTTAATGCAGACTTTTGATAAACACGGTTTCATTTTGTCCCTTGATATAGTGAACCATTCTAATCAACCAACCCAACCACTGGATAGGTTGAAATCGTCGGAATCGTTAATTACCTTAGGTGGACTGATGCTTGTCCTTGTCAAGTGCATGGTTGTGACTTTGATATGCTTTACTAATTATTCTTACAGCTTAGGTAAGATTTCAACATTTGCGATCCGCTTGGCTTAAAATTGGTCCTTGTGGTCTTTAGGAGAACTGAGAGCCGAAATGTTTTCCCAACAGTTGTATTTTCAGAAGCGAATTGGGACGGACTTCCCTGCGAGAGAAAAGGTCAGTCGAGTTGGCGTAAACAAAGCAGTTGTTTACATCAACTTCGTCATGGTTTTTCGCATTTCAGATAATTGAGGTAATGTGCTTGGGTTTCAGACTAAAAACCGTATGGCTATTGTATTTGAGTCCAGTATACCCTTAAGTAGGAGAGAGGACGGAGAGGTTGGAGAGTATTGAGGTTTCGGGCAAAGGTTAGGAAATAGCCATAAGCTCTCGCTAAGAGTGTTAAAACTATATGTTAGCCTCACTGAGATGGCCTCACTGATATAGTACATGGTTTCTTATATGTTGGCCAAATGTTTCGAAAAATTGCCATGGATACGGCTGTATGCAAACATATAGGGTTTGAGTAAAGAGGTGAGGTGTGGTTGGGTGGTTGCCTAGACGAGATGGCCTCACTGATATACTCACGTTCCTGTGCACAAACTTGATTTGGTACCGAATGCCTTGCTGCTACTTACTGCCCTATGTATTCAATGTCCATATTCTTCTGGTTGGCTATTGTCATCTCGTTACTACCCAACAGCGTTTCGAACGACATACACTGCCTACAGATCATATTGTGGTACTTCATTTTTATTCTTTCATGAGCTATTATGATAAAACTGCTTCCTCTATGTTAACTGTTGAATTTACAACTCAACAAAGTGCTATGAACTCCGCTCCATTCTTAACTGGAGCTCAGAAGTTGCTCACAGGGTTACTTGGGATTTTCTAAAATAATGTTAGCTTTACCTAGTCTAGACTGTCTTTACAGAGCGCTGTTGAAATTACTACCATCTTTTATAGGGAATAATTCTATGTCCTTTAATTTACTCTGAGACCTTAGATATTAGAAAAAAGGGTAGGATCAATTACGTGGGATTGTTCCCGAAACAAAGATTTGGATCTCTCAAAGTGCTGAATTTTCGATTTGAGTAATATGAAGACTATGCCGCACAGGTACATTCATCCAGTTCCAATGTTTCTATCGCCGATTGGGTAGTTGTCATCTCAGATGAATCAAAGGTCGAGTTCCAAGAAAAGTTTCTGCATGGAAAAGTTTGGTCGGGAAATTCAAGATTAAATTTTCAACCGCATGGACAAACGGAAAATTTTTCCGCTCATAACAATGTGCTTTCCGTTTTCGAGCTTTCACAAGTAATTCTGCAAACAAAGTGCAAACAAATTGAGATAAGTTTATTGTTTCCATCACGAAAAAATTGTTCGCCTTGGTTGCGAACTCCTCGAGAAATTGTTTCACTCGAAAGAGGGATAATTCCCATATGAGAGATGAGACCTTCGATTGCTTGCCTAAAGTGAAAGGCGACTGCATCTCCCAACTGCAGTAACTCGCTATCAACGTGATAATTTCAAAAGGACTATTTGTTCCTGGAGAGTTATAATCGCAAATTTTTTTCCCCGGGATTAGATGAGAATTTCGCCTTTTGAAGGATCGATTAGATAGTCTTCAATTAGAGACAAAGAGGTAGAAAGAAAAAGCAGGGTGGTTGGTAGTCCTTCTAACTCCTAGTCTTCTAAACCGTCTTTATTATTCATTGAAGTACAAGCTCCTTTGGGATGAGTCAAAAATTAGTCAAAATTATGGAATTTGTCTAGCTATGATGTTAAGGAAATCTCCTTTCTTGGCTTTCTTCAGGGGTGGTAAAGTTGCTTCATTTTGATTAAACTGAAATCCATTAATCAATTAATCATTAAATTTGACTTTCAGATGTTTCTCAGGTCAAATCGAAGCACTGATGGTCATTCCTATATGGAGTATAGAGCCGATAAGAATGTCAACTTAATTTTCTCCAGTGGTGTTACTGAAGTGAATGCAATCAATGGCCGTTGGGCTCATGTTTCGGCTATTACTTGGCAGTTACCTGTGACTGGTCAAATCACCTTTGGTTCCAATATTTTAAATGGTCTGAGTCGTCAGCTTCATATTGTATCAGTTAGCAGTAACCACAATGTTAACATGACTATTTTCGACGCACAGGTTGACACTTTCGAGATTTCCATCTTGTTCTGTATTTCTTTAATTACCATTACTTGTCTAAGTATAATGGTTCAGTTTCCGTTTTAAAAACATGCGTGAAATTTCTTCTAAGACTTTTGCAATTTTGTGACCTAACTTTTACCAAGAATTGCTATAATTTGTATGATGATAGCTATCTTTACTTTAGCTTTGCTTTGAGATTTTTCGTATCTTAAACTAACAGTATTATTCAGATGCAATTGCGATATGGAGATATTACCGTACAGATAACATCAGATTGTCGTTTTCTGAGAATAACATCAACACTGTATATGGTTAATGTAAAAACTACTGTATTGCCTTTTGAAATTACGATTTTGGACCAGGAAATGATTGTGCGATGTGAAAATGAACGAGCAGTTATACAATTGCTCCCCAATTCGTCGAATATCATCATCAGCACAGATCAATATTCCAGGTATTTAAGTTTTCAACTAATTGATTTAGAACATTCGTCGCGAAATCCAACATTTTATGTTTTGTAATTTCTAAAAAAGTTGGTTATTTGGAATAGTTTTTTCACTTTCTCTGCTTCATAGTATAAGATTAGCACTTTTCATAGAGTGGTCATTGATCGCGGAAGAGAAGCGGTCGTCCTAGGAGGTCAAGAAGTACGTCCTGCTGGTAATATAAATCTTTTATCAATGCAGTTAAAAATTTTACTGGAATCTGGCAATATCAGCTCCATTCATGCATCCACAAATCGTTCACAAATTACTATGCAGACTACCTCAACAAGTGTTCGCATTTTCTTTCCATCAGATTTAATTCCTTCCTTTTTTCTGAGCGCAAACATTGAAATTATATTGATGGATCTTTCGAAACCCATTTTTAGCGCAAACATGAATTAAATAACTGCAATAATTCCTTAATTTTTATTTTCATGTGTTACAGATGACTTCAACAGCTGCGCAGCATGCCGTGGATATTATCGGTGGAAGAATAAGTTTACAAGTTTTCACGGGCAACGTTTCAATGCATATCGTTGCAAACACTCATTTAGAATCATTGCCAACCATGTTAACTCCGTTTCTAACTTCTCAAGATCATTTTCAAGATATCATAGTGGATAATTTCAACTATAATTTCCCCGCGGATGAACTTAATAATAGCAGTGATAATACGGTATCAGCCACACAAGTACCACTTACGATGGCTGTCCATTCAGTTTCAGATGAAAATAGTGATTTTCAAGCTGGGGTTGCTACAGCAACTGATCGCCATATTTATGAAAGTATTACCGAATCAGCTTTTACGATCCCTTTGCTTCCTCTTTTAACACTGTCAACCACAAAGCATACCGACACAGTTTCACTTGTATTTCCTGAACAATCATCATCGACCGTTTTAACCAGCAAGACAACTTCAATGCCTTTAACTTCTAGCGGAAGTACAGCTCTATCGTATTTTGATAATACTTCACTCATCAGTTTTATTACTGGAGCTACAAAAATGGAACAAGTTAGCACCTCAATGAATGTGCCTAGTTGGCCAAAAGTTGGAGAAACAACGGCAGCATCAATTGTTTCATTAAATACGTCAACAGTGGCTTCTTCAGCCACAATGAAGACCAATTCTTCATTTACGCTAACATCCGTGCCTTCGAGTATGTTATCCAGTTCACCAGCTACTCTGCTTTCAGCCATTTCGCTTATTCCGGTTGAAACATTGACCACCAGCCGTAGCAGTATGCCGGTCATTTCTCGCATCCCGCAATCATTTATTAGCACTTCCACAACAAGTAGCTTTGGTAATGTTAATGAGGTTGTGGTTTCTGACAAAGAATATCCTGATGATGTAAATCGTGAGTATGTTCAAACCGATTTTATCGAATTTAGTTGGGATAATGTTGCAGAAAGCAGTATACCTATTACAACGACTGCCATCGTAATTGTCACCACGGTGCACACAGGTAGATTTGCCGCTTCCTGTGTAATTTTGAATTTTGAAGAATTTTTGAGGGAGGCAAGAATAGCAACTTCTACGATTTTCAGAAATGCCAAGTAATGTAGCATTTAATGTAACCCTCTGTTAATGATGGTATAATCGACTGCCCTCCATAATCGTGCATGATTTATCGTAGGGGAATCATAGTGTTGCTCGTTCTACCATTCTTTTCAATCCGTTACCGCTTAGAATCTCAATTTTTTGGATAATCTGATCTTCGACAGTCAGGATTTTGCAATATATCATATTCCATAAATTTCAAATTGGTATATATCAGCTGTGAAATTGTAGAAAGGAGCAAGAAAAATGTTTATTTTAAAATTTTAGATGCAGGACTAAGTCTTGCACAGCAAAAAATGCGAAGTACTAAGTGTATTGAGATAGAATCATCAGAAAGGCAGAATACCCGTAAGTTGAAGTATCATTGCTGTTTTTCACGGCTTGTTTGTGGTTTATAATTTTTTCTTTGAAAATCAAATGCTTACAGGGTCAGTTCCAGTCATATCTATTACTTTTGTAAGGAATTTAACAATGCATTGTTTTCAACGTTGTATTTATTGATCAAGTTTAATTCTGACTTTTGTTTGTTTTGATGTTTCGATTACCTGAGCTGCATATTTTACATTTTGTGTAATATCCTTTCTTCCTAAGATTCAATATTTTCTGATGCTTGCATATGCTAAGAACCTAGCAGAGCTTACGCTGATGACCGCTTTTATTTGTAGCACTGTTTACCAATGAACCAGCAGTAAAGGCCACATCAGAAGCGACAGTAAAACCGATTATTGTGAAAACAAATCGTTCAATCGGTCATAATTTCATAGTTTTTTATTAGATACTTAAATGATTCCTCATTTATATTCTCTTCTACTACTGTTACTCTTTTATCGCTTCAGAAATTCCAGGTTCAGCATGGACTCCATTTGCTTCTCTACCATTTGAATTCCCACCAACTGTTCATTACCCGTCCACTGTTTCAGTTCGAAAGGGTTGTTCATTTCATGATTACCTCTTTTCTTGAATAATGCAATGGCGATTTGTATATATATATATATATTAGAGCTCCTTTTACTTCAACACTTCAGATATGCTTTGCGTTTCAGGCAGTTTCATCCTACAAAATAACGGAGCAAAGAGTGAAATGACTTTTGACGCAAATGAAATTCCAAACAATAAAGAATGGAATAAAAGTACTTTAATTGTCCCTGCTGATCCAATGATCAATTTTTTGAAAGAAATTTTCGGTAAAATTGTGCAACATGGCTCTCCAAGAAAAGAAGATCAAAATAGCCATGAAAATCCAGGGACTGAATTCGAACAGCAGCAAAATTTCTTTCCCAGTAGCAAATTCAAACGTGCATTATCTAGCTTCGAAAATGAAGAAATCTACGAGCTTCAGTTGAAAATCCCACTTGATATCAATTTAACGGCCGCGGATTTGCATCGTCAACTGTTAAAAGTATTGAAAAAATTTGTGCTTTTCACTAGTTTGCATGAAGGACGCTTACCAATCAGCGAAGATGCAATACGGATTAAGGTCAATTTTAACCTTGTTCCTCCTTTAGCTTTGTGCTTAAGACTCGTTTAGTTTTGTTTTTGTTTTGTATGGGTCAACCTTTTTGATTGTTTCTATGTTGAGTGCACATGCCTATTGTACTATAGAGGGTAAAACCTTTAAGCCTAGACGTGCACCAAAAATTACTGAAATGTAAAATAAACTGGTGCAACTCAGAGTTTGCCACCACTTATCAGCTTAATTTCTATTGATAGCATATTTAAATATTAAAATTGAGGCTTATCCAGTAATAGAAATTGCCTTTATTTTAATTAAATTTTTTGTTCTTTACCCATTATTTAAAAATTTCAGATAACAAATATGGAACGAAACGGTGAATACCTGAAAGTACTTTACTCAGTATCTGTTAACGCAAAGGTAACTCCGTACACAAGTGGTTGTAGTGCTGTGGTAAGCTATTTCCTTTAGAAAGTAAATCGAAATTTATCTGCACTTTCTTATTTCAGTTCTTTCCACGATATCAGCTGTGTTTAATGAAAAATAATAATAACTGGAAATGCCAAACTAGGCATGTACTTTATTACACACTTTAAAGCAGTAAAGCATTTTCCTTTGGCACAGTGATGGGTGACGTAAAGGCCACTACTAACACCATGGAAACCAATAAGAGCCTACGAGTGTTCTTTCAGATTTGAAATCTCTGTTTATTTGTTAAGGATAATTATTGCAAAAATCAAATTTTGTAGTAAAAAGATTCAGTGTAATCGATCATAACTTATTGAAGATAAATGAAGCATCCAATTGCACCGGAAATCTTGAATTCAGTAGTGCTGACTTAATATTCATCATAATTGGTTTCCTGATTCTTTTATTTTCTACCGGTGCTTTATTGGTTTGCCACAAGCAGTGTCACAAGCTTGCGGTAAGAATTGCTTTCTAATAAGTGATACTTTCAAGTCAGTGAATATCACACAGTAAATCGTCATTTTATGTTATATGATATCGTCCTTGTCTGACTTGACTATTAATCAAGCACAATTCGGTCTGCAATAATTATGTTAACTGGCAACTTTATTTATTACCATCGTTAATTCTTTTCCTTTTTTCTTTTTTTTCAAAATCTTTACAAAATGTTCCGTTCAAAGATCGATCAGCATGCCAACCATGATAAGTGCTAAATGGAAGTCGAAATCAGTCTTTTGATTTTTTAAAGAAATTTTTTGTAACAAAGTTTGAGAACTCTGGTTCTGTAAAATGTAATGTCTTTAAATTTTTGTTTGTAATAATACCGTTATAGGATCTTTCCGTAATCAGTTTGCTCATGGGGTGTTTCCTGAAACTGTTTCCGATAATACTGGAGTAGCAGTCATTATGAAGCACTGATATGAAGCACACATGAAGACATGAAGCACTGACTTGCTGTTTGAACTGACTTGACATGAAGCACTGACTCGCTGTTTGCTACAGTATTGTATCCAGCAGGTTTCTTCATTTTCAAGAATGCGCTCAACTGCATGTATTATCAAGAAAATTCTCTATGCATCACCAATTGTTAAACTATGTTTGCTCAGGCTTTGGTGATCTGCAAAGCACTGCCTCAGTTTTGTTTCGAACTGATAATTTTTTTTTTTGTCTAAACTGTTTAATTGTAGTATCTCTCTATAGTTAATTGCTTGTAATTATCATCTTTTTAATTTCCCATGTAGAACTTTGCATTTGCTATGAAAAAATATACGATGCGCTTTTGTCTGCTCACTCTCAAAGACATTTATTCATTAAATACAATGCGGCAATTTGTATCAGGAACAAGTTAGGACTTTGAATCTGTGTCCTCATGATACCGTTGCAAAGGTGCCAAGCACAAATGCATACATCCAGAGCACCTGAAGAAGTGAACTATTTCCAAAGCTAACAAAAGGATTACCATGGGGAATTTCATCACGCAAAACCTTACAGCACTCTTTGAAGACCCATTTCCTAATTTAAGTGCATATCTATTGTGAAAACGGGTGTGTGTCATTATCGGGTGAATACTTCTGTGAATTTTGCTTGTCAATTATTATTACCCTTATAAAAAGTAATAGTATTTCATGGGGCTCAAATTAATATTCTAGATAAGTTATTGTTTTTGTTATATAATAAAAACAGAAATATTGAGGGAATTTATGGAAGTGATTATCTGCTTTATTCTAATTCCGTCTTCTGCTAAAGTTTGCGCTTTATTGACAGAAAAAAAACCTCTGCTGCTGATGATCTGAGTGCACCCTGGCTGTACATTTTCATTTCGACCATTAAATACACAATTTCTCCAAATATGAGTTTCTCCTACAAGTAAAAATGCTTACAGATTTGCAGTGGAGAATGAATCATCCTTGTCTGATCTACGCTAAACTTCACTTGACTGAGTTGCGTATTTTTGGGCTGAATAAATTAAAAAGGATTTAAATGGTCTGGACAAAACCGTACCACTATTTTTGAAAGTGAATGCCATTTTCATACAAAAGCCATTATCACAAGCCTGCCTTTTAACATAAACTCCTAATGCATCCTCTGACTGAAAATGACAAATTGTATTTCAGAATATATTCAAGGAACGAGAAATTTACAAAATCGTTTCTTCATTTCAAATCATGTGTTTCTTTGATGACTCATATTGTTGACGCTGTTGCACGCATTACTAAATGTGAACAGAGATGTGCTTTCACTGCTTAAGTAACACCAACTACGCCATTTTTTTCGAATAAACTTCACTGACGAATTTTTGCTCAGTGAAAAACTTGCATTAAACTTGTCACCACATTGTTTCATTTTCGGAACGAAACGAATATTTTCAAGCCATTTCTTCCAGCTCCAATCTTGGATATCATCCAGGAATCCTTCGGTATCAATTGTTGTACAAGCATAACATTTCATTGTGGAACGTCGTCCACTAACCATTGTTGTTGTCCGAAGCAAAATCAAAGTAGCAAGCACCAGCTTGTTGCCGCATAAAATCAAAGTAACATTAAAGTTTCTTCCAAAATTTAAAGCACTTTAATGAGTGAGAGCAAGGACGGGATTTTGAAAATTTAATTAGAAACCCCATAGTTCTATAGAGATCCATCTTTTGATACTACGTAGTAATGACCATGTACTTTCAGGGGCATAAACTGAAACATCTTTGTCTATTAGCGGTCTTTATATTATAACAGTTCTAAGAATTGCAGTGAATTGTTTGTCGTCTTTATGATCTCAATCAGATAGATAGCTGTTTGTTATGCTTAACAAGACAATACGAAAGAACCTTAACACATTTTTAGGTTGTAATATCCATTGAGTTTTCTATACTTTCCATATTATTTACTCCAAATAAATGTTTACATAATGTTTGGCATTTACATGATAACTATTTGAATTTTTAACTTGAATGAAAAAACAGACAAAACATTGAAATACTTGTTATTAAGGCAAAATTAAGAAGAAAATGGCATACTTTCCAAGTTTTTTAAGAGACAAGCAAAATGAAAAAAAATTTCGAGCTTCCATATCTATTATCCATACACTGATAGTACTAGTTTTTCAATTATAAGTTCTTTTTTTTCCAGAAAACTATGGCCTCTTACGTCAATGAACTTTTGCATTTAATGAATTTTATTTCACATTTTTAGCTCTGGATATGAATGATTTTAAACGAAGAGAAATGTAGAAGTGAAGAAAAAAACTTCCCTAATTGTATATAATTGTATAAGACTCCTTTTAATTTCGATGCAGTTGTGATTTATGATTTACTGTTCTACACTCACAAAGCATCATAAAAATTGGAAAAATTAGTTTTCAACCACCATGACCTCTTAGAATAGTCCTTACGATGGGAAAAGTCAAGGCTTGAACCTGTTTCCAAAATCCATTATATTTGAAAGTTTTTAAAGGTTATCCTTCAGTTTCTAGAAATCTTGTGTAGTCAAGAGAACATTAATCTTTCTCATGATACATCGTCACCCATCACGCTACCAGTAAAGATTTTATTCAGCAATAAACTATATAGTACTATTATACTTTCAAAACTCATCAAGGCCACTCTTCCATACAAATAGCTCACCCGTTTTAATCCAATTTCCGGTTGTATTACGATTTTACAGCAACATAAGTGAGTCATCATTATCGGATAGCGATAAGTAAGGGCAAACAAAATACCTGAATATTTTCTCGTCATTCTTTTCAAATACTTAATTGATTCGAGAACATATTCAATAAATTCGAGGCTGCTGAAAAGTACTTAGTTCAAAATTGCATGCTTAGTTATCAGAAAAATAATCACAATATAGATCCTATATAAGAATTTTTGAGATTGCTGGTAGAAGAGCTATAGAAAGAAAAGTGGAATAAGGGAATGGGATGGACTTGGTTAAGAAATTCACTCGTCACAATTAGCGGCAATCACTGAAAGGTATTCACCTATTTCCATTCTTTAATATTTGTTCGGACGTTTACATGTCCCTCAAATTAGAGCGCAAATTGTTGTATATTATATGTTAATAATGCTAATATTTTCACCAAGTATATTAAAAATTGCTCTCTTAAATGGCATAATAAACATCAATCATGCCGTTCAATTTAGACAATGGCATTTTACCATGAACGAAAACCTGAATACGTGAAAGCTAAAACCTGGATATCGCAAGGAATTTCCAAGTTCTCAGAATTCTGTTTTCATAAGCTTTCTATATCTCAATGCCTCTAACTTTAAAAAAGTTGTAGCAACAATAAACTCCTAATCCATCAATCAGTCTGGAGAATACCTGCTTGATTGATCAATCAGCCTGGAGATTACCTGTTTAGTTATATTATTTTGGCAGTCGAACATAACAAGTATGGAGTGCAAGCTCTTTTCAACGTTCAGCATTTCTCAATTAAATCAAGAATACTGCTTGAATGAATGACCACTAACAAACTCGATTTTGTTTGTTATCCCAGATTATTACACCTTGGCGACCGTAGCACAAAAACAGATATGTTACCTTATATGTAATAACTATTCTATAAAACAGTAATATGCAATTTAAAAAGAATATAATTAGAAATAAATTGAATAACTTGCAGATACCTGACTGTGAGGGCTTTTCGATGGTTGTTTCCAGTGGGTTGTATTTAAAAAGATACAAATGGTCCCTATGATGCAGCAATAACTGCATCTTCAGATAATGTTTAAGATGGTTTGATAACATAAAATAAACATGAAAAAAGCATAACAGTGCGAGCCATCCACAAATCGACGAGATAATTTAACTGCCGATGGATGCTGCATCGTCCCAATACCATCCATTGCTAATTATCAAACAAGCGGTCCTGGCAGCTTTCCACTCTCTTATTTTAGCTGCTCTTTTACTGTACTTATGTTAGTAGCTAATAAAGTAGCTAACAGTAGCTAATAATTCTTGGTATTTCTTTTGCAGTATTATTAATCTCTTAATCAAACTTTATAAGCGACATCTCAATCTTAATCACCAAAGTTATAATGTCAAAAAGAAACATGCCGATGCAGCCACACAGCCGCTGACCGCGAATAATGGAAGGATTCGAAAAAACATTTTGAGGCAAATCTTTTGAGAAGTCTCATCGACTTTTGTACCACAAAGCATAATTGAAAATAGTTAATTGTTTGCAGTTTATTGAAAGAAGACTGCATTGCAACAAATTATTTGCGCAGGATATTAGTATTTCGCCAGCAACTAAGAATTACGCTAAGTGAACAATTGATAGTTAAAAATTGTTGGTTATTAGGTTGAAATTTGTTTTCTTTTTTTTGCAAATATGGCGGGCTAAAAAATTTGTGGGACTCATATTTGCAAAGCCATTCTTATGTTTTAAGAATTATTTTAAATTTAGAATTTTTGATCTTAATCAAAAGGTTTATCTTTCAGGTATTTTTGTTATTTTTAAATTTTTTGTTTTTCGTGCTTCTCATCGGCAATACAATTCCCATAAGGTGCTGGAAGCCTGGTCATCCGCTTCTACAAACATTTCCAAACTTTTATGGTAACTTCATTCTCAGAATTTTTTCAAACATATTCTTTTGAGCATATTGCCAATGGAAATATAAACAAAGAAATGCATCCAGTTGGAGCCGAATACCCAAACGTATCGGTGAATGGGTAGTCTTCCATGTCATGAATTGCAAGTCAAATTCTGGTAGCTTCTGTCGTCGACAGATATCCGATTCATCTATATACACCAACATTCAAAGGCCTACATCAGGCTTACACATTTTTCAAAAATAAATCGAGTGACCATTTCAAGGTTCCGAAATCATAATCCATTAATTACGAGAAAAATCATGAAAGATTGCTTTTTTGTTACATATCCACTCAAAGGCTAGTCAAATTCATGCTTCAGTTGAAAATAATTGAAAGCAAAACATGACCCGAAGTTCGGAACAATATCAGTTAAGAAATCAGTAAAATAAGTTCAAGTAAGAAGTGAATATCGATATAAAGATAAAGAAGCTGCTATTGGCTATCCACCATTTTCAATGTACTATTTTGTACATAAAAACTATGATTTATATTGAATAATAAACTACTAACAGAAATTGTATTTGATTCTGTAACTAGTCACGAAATGAAAATAATGATCCAAACTGACAATGTAATTACAGGAAATGATGCCATATCTAAACTTATTTTGATACATTTTGAATTGGAATTAAAAGTTTGGAGAAGTCTACCTTCAAAAGTACCTACCAAACTTGAGCTGAATATCGACAATTTTTTCATTGCGATGGCACTTACCGAGAGCACTTTCAACATCGTAATATAACATCGTCAAGCATTTAAGAAACAGCAATGCCCATGCTATTCTAAATTTACCCAATTTTCAGGACTACGTGCAATTCATTAGACTGCATGCAAAATCAAATTCTAAAAAACTTGTAGTAAATAGGCAAATAAGCTGTAGTACTTGTTTTGTGCACGGCCAAATCATCGGTATTCCATGTGCACTTGTTTTACAACAAAACCCTTTAAAATGCCATACCAACCGTTTTTTGTAAGGTACTGACTTGGGTCAAACTCTTTGGTAGTGAGCTCACGCTAATCGAAATCATTTTCTTTTTAGTCCAGGTAGTTTCAGTGAACAGTAAATCAGGGAAAAAGAAATTATACTAGCACACTTGCACAGATGAATTTGTTAAACCATAACCAATATTACCGTGTAATATTCATTTTCACTTAGAAATTTTTTCAGGCGAATAATCCTGTAAATTTTCATGACCTCCCAATTAATATATTTATATCAGAGAATTAAATGTTTGAATTGCAATGTATATGTATAAGAAAGAGACGAATAAGAAAGAAATAATCCGAAGATATGCCAAAATGCCGCAAACTGTTTTTATGTGTTTCGCGGTATCTTTCAAGTGATCAAAATTTCTCATATTCGTCACCAACATCTAAAATTGAATGATTGATCAAAAGTGCCAAAATTATGCAAATTATGGCTATTAATGCTAGGAGCATCTTGGTTTTTGTAAACAGTAATAATGGTTAAAAAGCGGATAAAATTCCCTATTATTAGCAGCGACTGTCCAATCTTGACATTTTGTTTTTTCATTTGATAAGAAATAGAGTGTCAGTTTAACAAAATTTATGAAACTTAGGAAAACTCATTAAATCTAAAGTTTTCTGATGTCCAAAAGGACACAGAGTTGGGGATGGAGTTAAATTGATGGGGGAAGTAATGCAGTGTCCTGAAGCTATCGATACTGCATATGATCAAATATGCATGAAACATTCCGCGTCCATCTTACAGAATGTTTGCTAGCAACTACTTTTTTAGTTTACTCTGCTAAGCACTTCTAACATACAGCATGTCAATATCCTGAAGAGTTTCGTCAATTTCTAAGCATTAACTTGCGGTATTCTTGAAGAATGGAATTACTCATTACTCTGTGAAATTTCTTGATCTTCCCGAATGAGATTTTGATAAACTTTCAGCAAAAAATGTGTAAATTTTCAAAAAAAAGATGATTTTTTAACTACTTATTTTCAGCGATCTAGATTCCCTGCATACAAAATTCCAGACTCCGAATTCTTATGAATAGTACGAACAACCTCATTAGTCAGTTAACTATTCGTTTTGCGTCAATCTCATTTCATCCTTTAAGGATTCTGAAAACAATGTTTGTCGTTTGGTATGACCAGACGAAATGCAGAAAACGTGCAATCTGGAGAAACACTGAATTAAAAAGTTCAAAAAATTCAGCCAAAACGTTCGCATCCGCTAAGCAAAACGTGCAATCAGTATCTTCAAACCCAATTTAAGCTGAATTTACCTTTTTGTGAGTTACCCAAATAAGAGGGAGAGTATCCTTGATTCAAAATTTCATTTGGATGTGTAAATTTATTAAGGCATTTGGATGTGTAAATTTATTAAGGTTAAACGGACTGAATTTCAGAAAAATCTAGTATTGGAATCATTGTTAAACTTTCTTTGAGGATGTGTACCTTTTCTAATGTTTTCAAAAAACTTTAAATTTTCACAGAAACAAGAATCTGAGAAAGATGTAATCAAAAAATTGAAGGCTATAAATTTGGGGAATCAAGTTGAAGAATTACATCGAGCTATAAAACTGTTATAAAAATAAGAATAGTTTTCTGGAAATGTATTTCATGCAGTTTGTGTGTTTGTGTGGTTCTGTCCCGATCTTCTAACGGCTTTGTTTTTTCTTTTTTTTTTTTTTGTCTTTTCTTACCATTTTTATAACAATTTTTCCGCATCATTTTTTTTGAATAAGAATAGTTTCTTTTTTTTTTTAAAAATACTAGTTCGAATTATTCTTCCCAAATTTAAATCTTTGTGCGAAGTTCGCGCAATGAGTCCGGAGTGTTAGAGGCAGAATAAGAATATATCGGTTGTCATCCATCAGTACTTCAGGCCAGATACTCTAATTATTATACTATCTAGTTAGGGAAGACGACCTTCGTTATTTGAAAATTGATTTCGTGATTAAGCAACCATGCCATATGCCTCGTGCATAGGAATTTAACTAGATCACAATGGAGCATTTATTCTGAAAAACAATTATATATAACCATTTCTCATATGATAAGCCTACCGTAGACGATAATAAACTTTTCACACAGTTAATTATCTCATAAAAATTTGAGAACAATGCTCCAAAATCCTGTCTCATTTTTGCAGAAAGCATGAAATGTGCTCCTATTTTGATGAAGTCGTAGCAACTAACAAGAGAAAGTCGAAGTCCTCCAAATGAGAATCTAGAAGATAGCGACCTGGGTTGCATTTCATGGCAGATGAAAAGGATAAGTCGTATTATTCGTTTAAAAGTTTATCCACTTCAGAGCATTTGTAACATTGTATGAACCTATCAGATTACTTGGAACCTTTCTGGAGGATAGTGAAAAAAGAACGGAACACACGTTCTGCGACTAATCATTAAATGAACTTGCATATCGTGAACCATATTCCCTTAGCTGTGCAATTTTTTTTTTGGTTTATACAAATGCTTCTTTGTTTATATGCCTCTTTCTTGAATAGATTATGCAGTGTGTTAAAACATGGAATAGACATGCTGATATGTGAATTGATGTTCAACGCACTACATTACACTGTTTTTCACAATTAGCAATTCCTATATTTGAAGTAGTAATTCGACTGATCACTAAGAATATGAGCATTATACAAAAGCAGCAGGTTCTGAGTTGGGACTGGATGCGAGGGCATAGTCAAGAGCAACACACTAAAGACCACGAAATCATTATTGAAGCAGTAACTAAACAAATATTCAGGAAGCTACGCAGTATGACATGCTGCTTCTGCAGTACACTGACATTTTCGTACAATGCGAACAACCTGCGAAGTAGTACTACCATCTTTGCAGTACATTTTCAACCTGCGCCTCTTACTTTTCACGACTGCACAACACTGTTTATTGTCATTACCACACCACCCATTACATCGACCATTTTTGATTCGTTCTGCCGAACGGCAGTTACCGTCCAAGTAATGATAACGAAATTTCTCTTTGGCACAAAAAACTTCACCTGAAATTTGGGAATTTCATATGCAGGAAAACTATATTTCCTAAGAAATACAAATGAATGCGATAAAATTGCACAGCATAATTCAAACAGCTTACGTCGTTGACAATGCGTGCCACTATAACCAGGAGGACAATGACATATGTAACCGCTGGATAACGAGGAATTCGTAATGCATGTACCGCTGTAACACTGGACACCACTACAGAGATCCACACTTTTGGCACATCCATTTAAAATCTTCTCCTTCTGTTCCACCTTATCGAAATCAACTAACACATCATTAACATAAAAATCGGAGATGCATCCTGAAATTCTATTCCAAGTTAATCATTTACAGTATCAGCAGGTTTTGTTGAATGAGACCCTGAGAGACTCGAAAATGACGACATTTGCTAACCAATGCTTTAGCTCACCTTGTTAAATAAATGATCTCTCATGATTTATCTTGCTAAAAAACAGAAAAACAAAATCAGATCAGAGTTTCTAAGTTCGAAATAACAAAATTGATAATACTACTTCAAACCAACTGAAATCAATTTTATTAATTTCCTTTAATAATATTGATCTATTAATGAGAATGAAGCACAAGCATCAAATGTTATTTCATTTTTATACATTCCTAAACAACGGGAACTTCTTTATTGTTTTTTGTCGATAGTAATAAAACTCGTGATAAAACAGACGACGTCAAAAAATGGATCCGCAGAAATCTAACAATTGAAATTCTGTTCATTCCTTGAAATTTACCTTTAAAGCTATGTGCTTGCTTTAAATGAAAAGCGGTAATTGCTTTAATAGCAACAGAGGCCGGGATGCCACCAATATGTAAGAATTTCTTGCTTGTTAATACGAACGTTTCTTTTGGGCCACTGTTTACAACAGTCTGTGGTTCATAACTATCAATTTTTAATGTTAGCGTTATTCCTTTGATATAAATTTCTATCCGATGTGGACGTCCATCATGCACTAAATGGAGTGTTTAATAATGGTTACACCATATTTCAATATTTTAATTGAGATTCAAATATGATCTCTAATCATTCGACTTCATTTCTTCCTAGCGGAACTAGTGTTAAGAATGCTTCAGTATCATCGTCAGAAAACATAAATCCTTTCTAAATAAAAATAAACATCGTATAGAAAATAAATAAACACCTTTCAGTATAAAAATAAACATATAAAGATCGATGCCTAAAAAGTACCAGTAACATAGCTGTACATATGAGATGCAGGAAAATTGCCCACACAGAATGAAATTTTCAAACGACCGTCGTATAATTCGACCGATAAGTGTGCATTATCGCCATAATATACGACGACTCCGGTGCTGAAATAATCTATGTGAATCGCTGTTCTAAAGTTTAGAGAGAGGTTTACTAAGAATCATCAGAACAATAACCTAGCAGTAGTAATCAATGTGAAGGTTAGATTTCCATTCGGTGAAGCAATGAAGGGTTCCAAAGCGACGAACGAATCATTTTGAACATATCCTGCAGCTCTCAACTGTTCACACCGCTTACCAGTATATCCTTCAGAACATTTACAGAACACGTCATTTCCTAATTCATGGCATACACCCTGAAGTAATTTATACTTATCATTATCGCACAACAGCTGGAAATTCAAAAGATAAACGGAAGTCTAATCAGATGGAAAGAAAAAGCTCGCATGTTCGCAAGAATGTGCATGACATGGTGATGTCTTCGGATAGTAATCGCCTGACACCGGTGGTAATTCGCAAAGTTTTCCCGTATATCCGTCGATACATTCACATTTATATGATTGTATACCGTCCTGAAAAATTTTGTGGATGCAAATTCTTTGCTATCCTCAACACGCCAACATTCGGTGTTTAACATTCAGAATTTTTTGGTAGTTGAACTATAACGCACTTCCTATGTGCGTTGATGACCATTTGCATGCATAGGAATTTATCTATATTGGAATATTATAAGTGAGAAACAGGAGACCTAAAAATTAAAAGACTAACAACGCAAATTGCATTATTTTTGCATAGATTATGTGTACAATCATTAATGTTTATCGTACAGTTGATACCGGTAAAACCTGGCAAGCAATCACATCTAAAAAAAGCGCATATTTGCTGGGACTTCAATTTTTAACTACGTGGGTTGGAAAAAAATCAATAATCACAAATATCAGCATTTTTTCTAGCAGTGCACGTCAAAGTAAACGCGTTACTTTATAGAACGTGCATGTAACATGACATGCATTTTACGATTAAAACGGATTATTTGAAAACGTTCATCATGTGGCAACCATATCGTTCTGTTTAATTCAGCTGTCGGGCAGGCCGAAAAAACAGGAAGCTGATTGCCAAGGGAAATGGATTTGAAAATTTTATTCTACACTGATATTAGCTTTTTGTTGTGCATTGAATTACAACAAGAAGGAAGGATAAATTTCCAGATTACGAAGAAATTACCTGTAAGAAACAGCTTGTCGCACGCACAGTCCTCTGTTTGCGCATGGATTCATTTTATTCGAACAAAATTCCACTTTTTCCTCACAAAAACTTCCTGTGTGCATTGATGGACATTTGCATTCGTAGGAATTTATCTAAATTGCATCTAATGAAGTAAAAAATTTTCTAAAAATATTTCCCTTGCAGAAAAGTGTCAGTAAGTTTGACTTCAATGGATCATTTCCAGTCATTCAAATATGTTTTCATTATTTGAAGGGCTTCCAGTACAAAAACGAACTTACCAAATCAATACAGGTTGCTCCATTCTGACACTTATTTTTTACACAATCATCAATATTTGTCTCGCAACGGTCACCTTCGAAACCTTTCACACAATGACATTTAAAACGCCCATCTTGAAGTATCTTCAAATTACAAAATTATAACATGAAGCTTCATTTAAAAGCTTAACAAAGGAAATCTCTCTCTCTCTCCTTCTGTCACTGAAATTACGACTATGAAAGGAAAAGAAATCAAAGCAAGAATTCAAATTACTTCCGAAATTTTAATATTTCCTAAAGCCCAGCAGTGCTAAAGACTGATATCGATTAGGTTCAGTGAGAATATCTTAGGCTACTATTTCGGCTTAAGTGCACGCGAAGAATGTAAAAAATTATGCAGCAAGCTATAGGTACGATTACCTTGCAGGTGGCATTGTTTAGACACGGCTCACCATAACACGCATCGATTTTATTTTCACAATATTTTCCGTGATATCTGGCTACGCACTTACACGCAAATGTCCTTCCTTTCATCTTTTGACATGTACCGCCATTTTTGCATGGGTTATCAACACAGGCATCACATTTAACCAACACATTTTTTGGCACTTTTTCAACACACCTGTAAAAATTGAACGATAAAATTCTAGCATGGGTCAGACCTTCCTCTAACTGAATAAAATGCAAATTCTTTACAAATACAATTACTTGAACTGTAGTTCATCGGCTGATAAGAGCAACTGATTTCGGAAATTCAAGGGAAGTTCACAGCGAGCAATTCCAGCTTCAATGAAACGACTTTTTATCCATCGGCTAAACCACGCAATATGACAATCGCAATACAACGAATTACTTCCAAGAGCTCTAGAATTTGTAACACATTTAAAGAGGACAGAATTTCGAGTAGAATATATGGACATAAAGTACGAGTTAACAAAAAATTAGTTCTTACATATGTGTAATGTTATGTAGATTGGCAAAAGCTGACTCCGGCAAAACTGAAATATCATTTCCGTGCAATGAAAGAATGCGTAAACTAGTCAAATGTGTGAATGCCTCTTCTTCTAGGCATTCAAGTTTGTTGAAACTAAGTATCAAAGTTGACAATTTGGTCAAATTCGCAAATGCACCGTTTTCAATTGCAACAATCCGGTTGTGGCTTAGATCTCTGCAAACCACGATTTAAAGATAAAAGGAAGAAATATATGTTCTGCCAATATTTCTACGATAATCAAAGTTGTTGGGATTTCTATATTAAAATGAACTGAACTATGAAATAGAGAAATATACAGTGAAAAATACTCGAATCATCAAAATACTAATTATTATTACAAGCAGACTATTATGATAGGTCAGCTAATGCTCAGTGCTTTGATCCCGATGACTCCATCATAAACTGATAAACAAAAAAAGAAAAAAAAATTGGAATTGAAACAATTAAGTCTTGATTTACTTTATTACAACAGCCCATAACTTACAATTTGACAAGATGCTTCAGCTTATTCAATTCAGGAGGTATAAGGACAATATCGTTTGAGTCCAGGAATAGTTCAGTAGTTTCAACGGGTATATCAGCCGGAAATTTTTTAAGATTTTTATTCGAACAACGCACTACTGTTTCATGACACGTGCAACCAGTTGGGCAATAATTACCATCTTCCACACAAACATTTTCCATAGTTTCTCAAAATTTTGTTTGTTTAAGGGAAATTCTTCAATCTTCTCTAATTTCAGCATTCGTAATTTTATTCCTCTAGGCTACAGCTGTTTCATTATAATAACAAAATTTAATTTCAGCTGTTGTCCCACCACTCAAAATATTCCATTTAAAACACGGGAAATACGTCAAATTTGAAAAATCATGCTCAAATTACCAGTGCAGAACAGTTCATCTTTTTTAAGAGACGTCATCATGCGACCGCGTAATTGTATCGGTTCATGACAAAGAACAGAATTCAGGAAGCGTGAACCATTCATTCGTAGATAATGAACAAAATCAACAATATGACAATTACAAACGAAATCGTTTCCATCTAACGATCTGCAAAATGACGATGCATTGGAAAAACACTTTTCTCTCAGGCTTTACTTTGTGCCATTCTTAATGTTTTTTTTTTGGCTGCAGTTAAAATCCTATCGAATAAAGAATTTGAGTAAGAAAAGAATTCAAAATCATTGGAAGAATTTCAAAATTATACACAGATTTTAACGTTGCTAGCTGGGCAAGCGAATCAGCTGAGAAGCATTTGATCTGATTGTGGCTTAAATTCCTGAAACAAACAGTAAGAATGCAACCTTAATATCCATAAAGCTAAAGAAAATATTTTCAGATAAGTGGAAAAGCTAGAAATCACTGCTTCAAGAAGTGTTGAAATAAAAACAAGTTATTTGAAGCGAATAAGACGATAACACCAAATAAATATATTTCAGGCAAATTAATTTTCAAACTGTTCATAAGAAATATGGAAGTGGAATATATGGCAATCGAAATCATCATGAAGAAAGCAGATCCTTAAGTTAACATAGCAAAAAAGTCTGCATTCAAATAATACTAAGCGCATTACAAAAAAATGCCTTCTATGAAATTTAATTTGAACATCTCATCACTTTACAAGAAGGGCTGATTACTGTCGAAGTATGTCGGGGGTTTAGAGTGGCCGAAAACTACCAAACTATCGAATGGGGTCAGATAGTTTGGATTAATGAAAAGGTGGATTTAAAACGAGCGCTTTGACATTTATAATTACTAGCTTCTTTCGGGAAAAAGTGATATTACTTCTTTTGAAACTGCAGAAAGTATTCTGAGCAATCAACAAGGAAAGGAGAGCAGAAAAAATTGCCGTTCCGATAATTCCAGTCTATAAGTACTATCTGTCAAAGTGCAATCGCACATAAAAGTTGAAAAAGTTGAGATGGATGAGCGATGATGATGCGATGGATGAGAGAGTCGTTCTGATGACTTACAAAACTTACAGTTTAGTGATTTGCAAACTTCCATTTCCAAACACTGCAGTAGAAAAATACCGTAATTTGTTGCGGCTTAAGTCACTGTAAAAGTCAATATTCATCAGTTTAAACAAAAAACAGAAATCATTTGCAACAGCGTTATTAATTATAGCATGATACTTTTAGTAGTAAGTCTTACTTCACATTTGAACATGCACGTTTTAAGATTCTTCATGCATTATTTACAGCAAGAGGTGTATTACATAGAACTGTCAGCACCTGAGAATCGAGACTGTACCGATTAAAAAGAAATCGTAGGAGGAGAAATGTATACATTCACAATCAAATGATGAGAAATAAATAAATGAATAAATAGATTGATTGATTTACTGACCAATTAATGCACTGCTAAGTTATTAAAGTAAATGAATCAGCTGACAAAATCTTACAGCTCTTGTACTTTACCCAATCCAGACAACGAGTTACTCTCGATGAATTCGATTTCGTTACCATCCAGCAGCCTGGAATCAATTTTCCTTATTTATGAGATGAACATAGTGTTTTTTTTTCAAAAGCATAAAATAAAGTTCAAAAAAATAAAGGAAAATCAATACACACAGTGTGGTTAAATTTTCGAAATGCAGATTAGTTGAAAGACGAATGGCAGTTATTTTATTGTTGGACATACGTAATTCGGTGGTATATCGAGGTAGTTTACGTGGAAAATCAGTCCAGCCTCGATTACTGCAAAAGCTGGTATATTAAGGTGACAGTATGAAAAGTTTACTATGAGCATAAAAATCCTTTTTGCGCCATGGACACATAGTATAGTATTTGATAGTTCTGAACATAAGTTACTTATAAAGAATGCAATACCTGCAATCAACGAACGTATTCAAACATGAGCAGCCAACCGGACATGGATGGTCGATGATGCAGCGACCTGCGTTAGCTGTTACATATGCCTCAGACCCTTCAAAATTTATTCCATCTACAGAAAGAAACCATTAAGATGGTGATTTTCTTTTTCTGAATTTCTGAAGAACGTATCTATTCGATATTCTTTGATAATTTAAATTACCTTTACATCGATATTTCGAGTGATGTAATGTAGATATACGTCGGTGAGCTACTCGTTTTGGTGAATCACAACGTGCACTGCTAGTTTCCACAGCTTTCTTGGCTAATAAATGAGCAAGCCATTCCTGAAAAATTGTTATTACTTTTTTTGAAATTTTCGAAATAATTCAAATTCATAGTGTATGGAATTCCAACATAAATGCTATGACGTGAATAAATGTCAAAGTCCAAAATAAATGCTATAAGTATAACAAGCAAAGTTGGCGATTAAAAGGCGAGTAATAAAGGTGGAATTAAATTCCTGTTTTTGAATTAAATGTGTTGGAGTAAGTTGAAATTTATAGGGATTGATGAAAGAACTAACGAGATTGCAATCACAAATAATTGGATTGCGGGCTAAATGAAGTGTCGTTAAGTTGGTCAACCCATCGAAGGTTCCATTAGCAATCGAATGAATTTGATTATCATATAAAGATAGCAAATTTAGGTTTGTTAGGCTTGAAAAAGTATCTTTTCGAAGACATATCAGCTTGTTGGCATTCAAAAGCAATAACTGAAGGTTAGCAAGCCCATGGAACGCTTCCGACGGTAAATTACTTATATTATTTCCATACAACACACTGTAAAAATAAAACACGTTAAATCTTCTGAAAATAGTGGCTTTACTTCTCGAAACGACCCCGAATTAAGAGAGATGGCTTTTTCCATCATTTTTATCATCGCTTCAACAAATGAATAAAACCGGATGGCTGCGACCCCGAAAGTTCTTTAGAATTATCAAAGAGAAAATCCGCTTGATCCCAGCCTTCAGAGTTTAGAATAGTTAGCATTTTAATAAATATATCATTTTGAGACGTTGAAATGTGGTAATCTCTAAGCAAAGCTATTTGTTTCTTACTAAAACCTTTAGTACATCTTCAAGTGTTCTACAATTTCGGACACAATTTTGACGAGCGAACATTTTTCTCGGATGCATAAACTGGTTCGAAAAAGACTCACAGAGAGTTTAGTGACTTCAAACCATCAAATGCTCGCGGGCCGATGTCTCCAATATTGTTTTTACTGAGATCACTAAATATAAGAATCTTAATAATATTAATTTATTAATATTATAATTTATTTCGTAATCTAACTCTACCAATAATTTCCACTACCAAAATGAGATTTTCTGAGAAAACTCTAAGCATTTGTATGGAAAATTCTGGATAACGTTTACATTATTCCGTACTTACAGTCGTTTGAGTTGATGAAGATTATAGAATGCTCGAGGAGGTACATAGGTTATTTGATTTTGTTCAAGCCTTCTGAAAAATTGAAAATTTTTGTAAATTCTCTAAAAACTTGGATTTTCTACAAAAATTTTGCCAAGCTAATTCTGAAATATGAAATGCTTTTGGTCGTAGAATGGACTACACAGTAAGGGGGTGATAAATGCCTACTTCTACAGTTTCAAAAAAAGAACTTTAGGATGTTTTTGTTCGATCAAGAAGCCACTCACAGAAATTACAGCAAACTGAAACAATATAATCTCACAGCTCAGTGGTTGTTGGAGGCAGATTAGCTGGGATATGTGTTAAACCACGATCCCGACAATCGATCGTCGTTTCGGTGCAGGTGCAAACAGACGGACATATTGAAGCATCACGACATGAAGTGGCTGCACGCTTCTCAATCCCAGAGCATTTCATTAACTGAAATTAAATAAACCGATATCCTGTCAATTCTTGCTTGGCTTGTAAAGATAGTCCAAGATTTAAGCATGCAAATTAATTTTTGAAATTTGAGCATCATTTTCAACTTTATTACATAATTTTGTCCACAACATTGTGAATCTATTACTATTAGCACTTTTTTTGTGTAAAAGATTTATGTAAGTTCTTCATCAAATGATGGAGTAGACGCTGCTAGAAAAAAACTGCGCCTTTAATTTTAGCTAATTTTGCGGGATTGAAAAAAAACCCTATATCGATCATTATTGTTTTTCCTTTGAATGAAATTAAACACTATCTCAAAAATACAATAAACAATCGATTGTTCCTATTTTATCTTTAAGTTAAAATATTTGAGATTCGATGGAGATAATCTAATTTGAAGTGTTATTTTAAGTCAAATTAATGGAGAGTCGTAATCAGTCTGCAAGATCAAAGCCGAACAGCGCCATAACCAAACACCGCTATCTCTAATTGCCTTTGGTGATTTACTTTTTTTTCTAAAGATTTTCTCTATAAATTTCTGAAATGTTTCCTGTTTTCTATTATCTATAGCTCGCCATTTTTTTTAATTCCTTAAAATTCTTCACTTTTCCAGAACTTACAAAAGACTTTAAAAATTATTGTGAATACCGTTTCATCGATATTTTCCAACATACGAGAATACAAATGTGCTGGCCGGTGGCATCGTGTATTTAGAGCCAGTGAATGTGAATTAGAAATGATCTTTTTCATCCATCGTAAACGACAATCACAAAGCCATGGATTTTCCGCCAACCTCCTGAATAATTCGGAGAAGTTCCACACCTCAACTTGCTAATAGTATTTTGTTTTCAATGACAAAACAATGCTTGATTAAACCAGAGGACCAGTTTCAATTTTTAGATTTTAGATGATTTTCTCTTCTTTCTCTTTCTTGAATAAGCGATACTTTGTCACCAATTTAATTTCAAAAAATTCAATTCAATTTCAAAAAACAATTTCAAAAGCACTGCTATTTGATTAACAGGGTCAGAAAAGTTTAAAAATAATGTTCGCCAAATAGGTGACCGCATTTTCATTTTTTCTCAAAGAAATATTCTCAATTTCCGCTTACAGGACGCGAAGATTGGACATTGGTCCAAGCTGTCCCATTGTACTCAAATTGTTACTATTCAGTGTTAAAACTTCCATTTCTGTCCATGTTGCTATCACGTGGTTGTCTAAGCTGTAAACAGTACATTTACACAATTTTGAAATGGATGTTAAATTATTTCAGAAAAATGTCCGACTTCAAGCCGATGCAACTTTTGAATTTGGTCAAATGCAGAGGGCACTAAAAAGAATAGCAGCCAGCATTGTAGTTCTTTTTAGGGAATTCATTTGTGACCAAGCTTGTTGCAGCCGCTCAGAAACATGCGAAACTGAATGACGGGACATTTCTCGTCACATTGATGTTTGTTGCCGTCATTTGCATAAGGCCAAGTTCTTCTCTTCCACCTGATTTCAGTTTTTCGATCTCAAACTTTACAAAAGAGTGAATGCGAATAGCAAAGTTTTCGAAGCGCTCTTTCTGGACAACTAAAAAAAAGACAGCTACCTGCTGAGGAACTAACAGAAGTTGTCATACTCAGAATATGAATCTAAGCTTCGAAATCTTTCGAAATGCGAAGCAATCCCCAGCTTATTTGAAATCGTTTATCGAAGTTAGAAATCATGTGTCATCAGGCAAAATACTGAAGTTTGTTCCAACGGATCTTCAATAACTCCATCCGGTGGCACTATGTGTGGGATAGCTGACTGCGAAGACAGGTCATTATCAAGTAGGTATATAAACGCATACATTATTGAATAAATAAACAGGTAAGGTGAGTAATCAAAAAACGAATAACTCACTACTCAAGAAAAACACTTAAAGAAACTGTTCTCCAGTAATATGATGTAAACTTGAAACTGGAAAAGATTAACGAAATAATTTCAGTTACCATGTTAAAAAATTTCGGTCAAGTTGTAAGTTGCGCACCGATTTCGGCCCTTGCAATTGCGAATCGGTCAACACAGTTAACAGATTCTCACTCAGATCTCTGCAAATAAAATTCCAATCCATTTTAAAAGGTTAAAATTATTTACAATATCCATGAATTTACTATCAAATCCTTTTTACCTCATCTCCCAACTTTTTTGGTTTTGTCGTCTAAACCATTTCTTTCTAAGTTTCATCTTAGAGATGTTTACTAAAACATAATAGTTGATTATTTTCAAAACTGAATCAGCCCTTATGATACTGAAAAATATATTCCATTTTGTTACAGTTTACCACTAAACATAATGAGTGCAGCCCTACCTCCTCTCCTCATTCTTCTTATATCCTTGAATCTAGTTAAAACTCCAAAGTTATCGATTGATAATCTTTTCCTCTTAAAATTTCCGACAGTTATAGATATATAGTGATTGTCTTAGACTTTGCAAGACTTTATTTTAAGGCATAATCAGGCATTACCACAACTGTCAAATCTTGAAGCCCAAATTTAACCTCACATTCGAACTTAAATTGCCAACACGGTAACTTATTTATACCTGTCCCAAATGCGGGATTGTTTTTAGTGAGGAAGAAAGCTGAAAATGAATTGAACATCATTCCATCGAATCTCTGACGCTTCACTTGTTTTGACCCCATCCGCAATTTCGATTTGCACATTTGCATTTATATGATAATGAAAACCAATATTGTATTCGTCCCCCTATTGCAACCCTTCATATTGCAATTGTGCAGTGCTGGCCTGTACTTTTTGTGGTCGTAAATTATAAATCACTTAGTAATATAAAAACAACAGCAAACAAAAAGCACAAAGATGTATCCCTAAATTACTATTTGACTGGCTGATATGGAATCAGTCTTTAGCAGAGGGCAAAAGCATAATATATTGTTTTCTTTTAGTTAACATTTTTTAAACCGTTTCTCTTCGGTTCACATTTCCCTAAGGTTTTGCAAGCACTGTTTGCGCACCTAAAAAGGAAACCTCAAAAAAGAACGGTTCTGGTATGCATGTAAGTTAACAGCATTAGGGAACCGAAGAACAAAGACAACTCTTTCAGAACGCTATGATTCAAGGTCAGTTATTTTTCCGGATACACCCAATGTTGCAAAATTTAAGATACTGTTTGACAACTGTAAAGAAAAGTGCACATATATATTAAATAATAAAATACAGAAACCAGAAAAAGAAATGGAAGAAGCTAGAAATGAGGAATTTGCTCTTCCCTACGGTGTTTCAGGAGTTACACTTCTTACCTGGAGAGCTTCGAAAATTTTATTTTTGTATAAGGTGGGATATCATGTGTGAAAACAGTAAAACCACTTTATCAAGACTTTACACGTGTGTTGTTGAATTTCTGAACCCTCATTTCTCCCCTTAGTATATCATAATTTTAGATGGTTTAGAATTTTCAAGAATTATCGTATTACGAAAATATCGAGTACTAAAATTCTATGTTGTACATTCTACCCGTAAGCTTGTTCTGAAAATTATTTCAGTCCTCATAACCTCTGCTAAACAGAACATACATCCCTTATGTAAATAGTACAACTGTTGCATATCCAGAGCAATGTCCCATTTATTGAGAAATTAAAGAAGAAATAGGTCACCTGAAAGTATAATCAATTTAAACACTTAACATTAGCCGATTTTGTCGGTCTACCATAACGGTTATTTCGCATATTATGTGAGATTTCTATAATTTAATGTTTCAGCAAGATTCTATCGTGAGCAGGTTGAAAATTGAAATCTTAGCAGCAACTTTGATGTTTTTTTTTGAGTGAGTCTTTGGAAAATCTTGAAAAAAATAAGCTTTTTCTGCAGCTCATCCCTAACCCTTCAAGGTTTCTCGACGAGCCATAAAAAATACCAAGGCTGTTTCTGAAATTTTAATTTTTTTCGGATTACTTTTGAAAAAAATCCTGATTTGGAAAAAAAATTTTTTTTGAAAAAGAAAGTTAGGCGAAAATCCCGTTTAATGGTTCCGCTATTGCTTATTCGGCATTTCGAGAGGGAAACTTAAATTTTCGTAGAGAATTCCGTCAAATTCCGCATATAGTTTCTCACCTTCTGCATCTCATTAAGCAATGCGGGAAAATTAATCAGTTCCAGAAAAGAAATATCCATTTCGAAAGTGACATATTGTCCTTTATTTTCAAAAGTTAATTCCATTTTGCAACAGTTGTTCACAGTACGCCCGTTTATAAATTCATATGCATCTTGTTCCCCCGCGCTGATGAGCCACCCATCATTCAACTCTCCTCACTGGCGTCAGCGATATATTCTTCCGGTAAGCAAAATGACTCACAAATTTTCAATAATTTACACGAAAACTGAAAAAACAACCACTTCGCACAGAATTTAACATCAAATTAGCAACGAAATTGGGACTGTCAACAATCTTATAGGGGCGGGGATTTCTAGTTAATTCAAAGAGAAGCCACTAGCAAAATAAAATTAAAACTGGAATGTGTGAAATCCTCACAGAGAACTATATGAGTATCAAAGCATCCGTTGAAATGTTTTTGGTAAGAAGTGCAACCTTTTTTCTAACCTGGCGGAAAAAACATCGTTTAGTTTTTGACTTTAATGCACTTATCAGTTCCAATCGAAGCAGTGCTTCACACAGAATTGTCCCTTTCCGGCTACTTTTTTCATTTAGCTCTTCAATATTTAACTATATTTTCCAAATCCAAGAAACTGATCACTTTGTGACAAATTCAATTTTTTTGTACTTTTACTTGCTTTTACCGGGCCAAACTTAGGACAAATCCCAAACTTTTGGCATGCAAGTAAACTAATGCGACTAAAAATAAGATCGTATCAGCTTTTAACTTTCTAAA